>NW_010201560.1:0-7586 GCF_000695765.1 Mesitornis unicolor
CGTAAAGTCTCTCTCCCTTATTCTTTTTTTTCTTCCCGTCTGGGGAAGGGAGAGGGGTTAATAGAGAGCGTCTGTCCAGGATTTAGTGGCCGGGCCAGCCCTAAACCTCGACCCTCCGGGCAGTGTGTGCTGGAGCTGTTTGTGTGCTGGAGCTGTTTGTGTGCGAGGGAACTGCGGCAGATTGGAGCTTTGTGGACTTGGGCTGAAGCAGTTTTGTGCATGAGGGAAACTGCAGCTGTGGGCAGACCCACACTGGACTTTTGAGGACTTTTTCTCCTGTGGAAAGGGCGCCACGTGGAAGCAGAGAGAGAGAGGCTGGACGGAGCCCTCCCTACCCCTGAAGACCGCATGGCACAAACTGACTACAACCCCCACTCCCATCCCCTGTGCCTCAGGGCACGGGGGTGGGGGGTGGGGGGGAGGTGAAGAAACCTGGAGCAAAGCTGAGCCCAGGTGGAAGGGATGGGGCGTTTTGACTTTAAGATCTGGTTGTATCTCCCATTGTTCTACTCTGATGTTGGTAACAAATTAAATTTGGGGTTTGTTTTGTTTTGTTTTTATCTCCTTATGATGAGTGTCTTTTGCCCATGACCTTTTTAAAAGGTGAGAAGCCCTCCCAGTCCTTATTTTGTTTAGTGCCTTTTCTGGGGCGTCGTGGTGCTCTGTTACGCACTGGGCCTAAACCATGACAATTAGATATGTCAACTTCTGGACATTTTTCCTTTCCCCCAATAAGTCGTATATATATTATGCAGTGAAACTTACCATGTAGGTAATTTACTCCACTTACCCTAAAGCAACAAAAAATTGTTTGAATAAATGGACATATATGTATTTTCATAGATACTTCCTTTTGACAATTTTATCAAAGAGCTTTTCCCTTTGTTTCAATATTCTCTCTTTCCAGCATATGTGCATATGTCTATGTGTTTCATATACAATGGGGTGAGAGCATCTTTCTCTTCTGTAGAAGGACTGAAGTACTTATATCGCATGTCACAATTAGGTTTGGTGGTCAACTGTGTGCTAATAACCTGAAGTGCCATCCATTATGCATTTAATTCTCAATGAGCTCAGTAGTTGTTGAGGGCTGATCATATTGAAGTGGCTTCAGAAAGAATCGTATTTCCTATGTACCTGTTCTGTGTACTCTTTTTTTTTTTTTCCCAACTGCAGAACAAACACATAATAGATTGCTTCAATGTATCAAAATGGTTTTTTTTTATTCATCCACATACAGAATAAATGTGATGGCAGGCTGCTAAGGTTTAAAGATGTGGTGCTAGAAAGCATTTTATAGCAAATATATTAAAAGTTATTTCACATGCATGAAGAGGATCCTCTGACTACCTATCTTGAAGGTTAACGAAGAAGAAAATTCGCTCTCCACTAGTGTTAAAGGTTTTGCACAGCTCTTGTTTCACCATAAGCCAATTCCTTTCACCTCTTCCAGATATCAGTACCATGATGTTTGCTGTTTCCATTATTCCTGACACAAACACATATAACGCTACTGGCAGATACCAAACAACATGGAATACATATGCTATGGCAAGTTCAACAGGGCCAGTGTACAGACTCGCACACAGATATATGGTCATTCATACTCTTAAATTCTTAGCATGCCCCTGAAATAATTTTGGTCTCATCAACCAGCACTCTCAGAGACTATGCCCAGGCACAGTTTGCTGCTTAGCATGGGCCAAGGACTCCTCCTCACAAGCAATCTGGATGCAGTTACTACGGTTTGGGACAAAAGAGGTCTGTACAGAAATAAGCTGTGCCAATGCAGCTGGCAGCAGGGCCAAAGCATAGTTTGTGGTACATTTCCTTTATTAACACAGGCATAGCCACAGACTCTAGACAATGGATAATATGTACTCTCTATGTAACTGCATCTATTTGGATTCTGCATCTTTACTTTTAGCTTTGGAGAGTAACAAGTGATGCTTAACAATTCAGAGGCCAGTATGATTTACACACTACTGCAGAAGGCTTCATATATTTATTTTTAACTTAGGGAAGAGGATGATTAAAATCAACCTAATTTTTATTAAGGCAATACTTTGTGATAACATTTATTTCATAGAAGTGTTCCGTGGGAGTTATAAATGATTCTGTACAAATTATGTAAAACTCTGCGTAATTCCCAGAAGCATTTTAAGATTAACTGATGCAGGAGGCTCGCTCCAGTCTGAGTGTTGTATGTCGTTTGTTTCGTGACATTCAAGGCTGAAGCTAAATCACTGAATGTCAGGGAGACATTCAGGGTACTGTGCAGTACTGTCTGCAGAGAGTGTTTGACCTTCACTATGGTACTTGCTAGGGGCATTCTATTCTCCTGAATGCTCACAGGAGACCCCGGATACCTGTGGCCTGTTTTGGCAGAACATAAAATCTAGTGCTAAACAGTGTTCAGTTCAGACAGAGCTTGCAATGCAATTGAGCTATGCTTTTCCAGCTCAAAATACCAGGTGGGTTTTAAGCTTCCAGAACTACTTCCAGTTTCTGTAGTGTCAAAAGTTGAGGATCTACCTTAGCAGACTCACTGGATTTTGGATTAAGTTCTGTATAAGTAGTGGGAAGATGGTGGAAACTTCCTGAAAATCCCTTTCCTCATCTATTAAACTTGTAATTATGCATATGTCCTTCTAATAAAGCTGTGCTCATTACGTCTGTCAGTACTACCCTGCCTAGAACTGCTCAAGCAGAAAAAAAATCCTCATGCTTTTTAGCTACAGGTTGTTTATTTGATGGAACTAATTAGATATTCTTCTCTGCTTACTTTCTTATTTTATTTTCTATATTTTTAATGTTTTCTGGGACACTTTAAAGTCATTCTTTTAGGAAGAGTGGTACCATGTCAGGCTTTGATGGTTCACAAAGCTACAGAGAATTTGTACTGGCTCAATTCATAACTGGCTCAAGTCATAACTGAAGTTGGAAGAGTTCATAGGATGCTTTAGTATGCCACCATCCAGATGTACTAGACTTCTATTTTTTAACAGTATGTTAGTAATATTTTCCAGCAGGACAACTAATGTTTAATATCTTTGGGTATAGGTATAAACTCAATTATGGCAGAATTTAATTAAAAAAAAATCCCATTTTCCTTCTTAAGAGGGAAAAAGAACAATTAATTTTTTAAAATAGAGTATATAAATATTTTTTCTAAGAAAAGAAAAGGAAAAATGGAATTATTAAATATTTGGCCTAGTCCTTTGACTCAAAGGCTAAGAGACTTGAGCAATCTATTTTCAAATAATCGTAACTTTTTGTATCACTTTCCTGAAGAATTAATATTTATTGTTTAACAGAAATGAGAACTGAACTCAAAGTTATGACATCTATGAATCTGCATCATGTTCTGAAAGGCCATTCCACCTTAGAAAATCATCACTTACGTATCTCTATCTGGCTTCTCAAGGAATAGAATAATGAAAGAAATGAGTCTGTTTCCACTCTTAATATACTTTAAGCCTATTTCCAACTTGGATTATACTCTTATATGAAAAACAAAACAAAAATACTTTTGAGTGCTTTCTGCTGAACAATCTCTTTTATCCTGACCAGTAAAGGTGAATAAAAAAATAATTCATTGGTCTCTTCAATTTAATTTTTTTTTAAATAAAAGACAACTGATGTACAATTTAGCTTGCTTCCATAGCTCAAGGAAAAAGCACCTCAGTGGTCTCATTTACAACATACAGTATTTGCTTGAATTCCACTTTACTTTCTCTGCCTCCATTTTCTCCAGGGAAAAGGATTAAACAGTGTAGTGTTACTCATCCAAACACAACTTTGTCCTTGAAACAACTACAGAACATTGTGATTAGATAGCACCCTTTCCTAATTAACATTGCTAAAGCCTAGATCTTTGCACTCTTTTCTGCAAACCCAGTCTGAAATAACTTGGTGCCTCATTTTCCTGGTTGGTGATGTGGTACTGATCTTTTTGCGTGACCATATCTGTGTAACCCCTCAAAGGTTTTCAAGCTGTAGGTGGATAGAATTGGAATTAGTAGTGTTTCTCAAAATATGCCTAAATATCTTGCTTAAAAATAAAGCGTTTCTATAATAGCATAAAGAAATATAAATGTTGCTTTCCTACATGCAGCTGTAATATTTTTACAGGAATCAAAGAAGCACTAAATGAAATTTTGTGTGCTGCCTTCCTTGGAAAAGTATAGTTTACCTTTGAAGATATTTATTTGGATAAATAGATGCAAGGAGTGAGATATGCAGGTTTTGAAAAGAGCCATATAAGCCATTTGTTTGGGTTGATATTTTACTATATATCTGTAAGCTAAAGCCTCATCATCTTAACAATGACACATATCTTCTAGCAACTTCTCCCCAAGGAACATCCCTCCATCCTCATTCTTACTTTCAAAAGAAGTCTGATTTCCACCAACAATAAATTTTATTGTTAATGACTCATTTTAAAGCTGTCTGAAGCAATTAATATCCATAGTATGTTTCTACAGTGAGACAATCATCAGAGAATGTCAGATTACCCTTTTGTAGTGTTCTGTGGCAGCCCATTCAAATGTCGCATTAATAGGAAAAAAAATGTTTGTTTAATTGTTTGCTTTCCTTCTCCATTGTATAAAGGAGGCACTTTTTGGCTAGAGAATGTGAATATATAACTCTCAAATGCATCATGAGCTGCCAGCAGGAAATTTATAACTCATGCTTCCTTATCTGCAAATAGCATGCTCCCATTATGGAATAGGTCAAGCATTCTTTTTGCCTAAACCACATTAGACTGCTTTTTAGGGCTGTCCTGGGGCTTAAGAAGCTCTTGCAGAAGGACTAATGTAAGATAGTGGAAAGTTCAAAATATTAAAAAACATAAAGAAGGAAGAGACTTACGGACAAAATCTTCCTTCAGTGTAATCATCAATATACATCTGGAGAAATTCCACTGAAGCCAGAAGATTACTCTGGAATCATAGCAGAAGAATTGTAAACAAAATAAAACAAATATGTTGGGAGAAAATAATGGGAGATAAAATAAAATACACTTAAACTTGGTTGAAAGGAAAAACTTCACAAGATAAAATGTCACAAAACCAGAACAATTGGGCCACAATTGGCCACAGCTTAGATAAAAACATGCTGATTTCATGTGACTTCACTGCAAGTTGAAAAAGTTTTACTCTAAGTAACCTGACTCTCAGAGCACTGTACAGCAAGTCCTTGCACAGCAAGTCCTTGCACTTCTGTATTCAGACCTCCCCTCTCATAGCATATGCTTAGAAAATTTGTGCAATAAACCATTTAGTGTAATTGTTAAGGACATAGATTCACTAAGTCAAAGGCATTTGGCTGCCTAAGTCTTCCAAAAATTTGCAAAAGGTAAAGTACTAAAATCTGTGAAAAGTTTAGATCCAAGTCCCTGAATCAGCAGTGTGGTTACAGAGCTGCCTTGGGATTGTTTGATTTTTTTATTTTATTTTTTTCCTCCTGAACTGAAACATTGATAACACAATTAACATCTTTAGTTTATGTCCTAAATTACTGATTTAGCTTACTAATCGGTAACTTAAAGAAAGACTGAGTAGTCAGGAGAGTACCAAAAAGAATTATCCACGAGTGTCAGAAGGTGTCTGTCACCTACACTAAGCATCAGAAGTTATATAATAGTCAATGGAGAATTAGGCCATAAAAGTAACAAAGTTTGGGCAGTTATTCGGTTAAATACAGTAATTATTTCAGATATTCTGAGGTATCTTGTCTTGTAATTGCATCCATGCCAGTCTCCAGCTGCTGCTTCAGAAAGGCACAGATCTTCTGTGACACCGTGATTTATCAGTCAGACTTATATATGTATCCTGGATATTCTACCATTTGAAATGGCACAAGATGGCAACATTTAAGCAAACAAATCTCACCTTAACTGTTTATACTCAGATGAGATTAATTACTCTCTAATCTCCATTAATTACGTTGACTAAATCTCCACTGAATATAATGAAAGATCAGATAATATGCATGCTTGTGGATGACTATGTCCAGACATTCAGTCTCACTATCTTAGTCTCATGATGAATTCTGTTCTAGCTGACCATGGTGACATCTATTTGAAAATATCATAACTAAGCTTCAGCGACTTATTGGTTCAATGAATATTAATTAATAATTGAGGAGCTTTGGTTATCTTTAGGTAGAAAGAATTGAAGTCTATTTATTATCAGAATTACTGATTAATATTTAGGGTCATAAACATTGAAACTTTTAAGTTTTGCTAACCCATAAAGTAACAAAGAAGAATTCTATCATAACTAAATTATGATAATGATGAAATGATATGGAGCAACAGGAAAGGAATAGGATAAAAAAAGATGAATGAAAAGAAAATGTGATTGTTGAGCAAAAACAAGATAATAAGACTGATAAGATCTTTGTAGGACCCTGGACAAAGTTCAATTGCATCAATTTTTCATATCCTTTCTCACTTTTTCCACATCTTTTCTCACTTTTTCCACTTTGTCTTCATGAAGGACTAACTTCCTGAAGACAATATATTAGACCTCATCATCTTCCCATTAAAGTGAGTAGTAAAGCTCCCATTAATTTTAGTAGGTCAAGGGACAACCTCAAGTGTATGTTATTGAATGGATTGGTTTGTGGATATATTGCAAAAAAAAAAAGGAAAAGTTTCATGAAATCACACTAAACTAGTTTCTGCCATACTTACACAGTTTTTGTTCTTAGAAATTCAGTTGTTCCAAACCATGTTTTGCTTTGTTTTGCTTCCTGCAAAATTAATTGAATTGTTAAATTTGTTTGCAGTCAAATAGTGAAGGAAAGTACTCCGTGATCTCTTTTAGTGATATGAAAAACTATTTACATATTTCATCATTAAAAATGGTCAGCCAATAGTCAAAGATTCAGCTTGAAGAGATATTTCAAAGGCGACCCACAAAATGGGAGAATTTAAACTATTTGCTGAGTTTTGGTTTCATTTTTTTGATTTTGTTTTGTTTCATTTTAAGTATAAATACAGTGGAAGTTTGTGGGCTATTTACTATGAAAGGGGAAAAAAAGATACCTAAGTATTGTTACTACAGCTTGAAAAGACCACATTGCAATGTTTTCACCATATTTATACTACATTCTTACACTGAATAAAAATTAATTAGTTAAAAAGGTTGTGCTGAGCATCTTCCAGAGGCAGGATGGATTTATTTCTCTCCCTTGTCTTCTGGAAAACCTGGGAAGGAACCTAGGGGAGAGGAGGAACTTCTTCAGAGTCCCTGAAAACTGACAAAGCTAGAAATGGAATACAATAAAATTTGAGATGATCTGTTTTGTTCACACTTATCAGATGTGGTGTAAGGAGCTACCTTTTGCAGTCTGCAAAAAGGATGAATGGATTTGAGATGAGGGGAAGAATTAGTCACTTGATTCATAAGAAGGTGTGTTACATGCCTATTTCCTAAAAGATTAGTTTAACTAATCCCTTGCCATAGTAGAAAGACACTGCAGATGAATTTGACTTTATCTTAGAATCAGAGAATGGTTTGAGTTGGAAAGGACCTTAAAGATCATCCAGTCCAACCCCCCTGCCATGGGCAGGG
>NW_010201560.1:7692-8701 GCF_000695765.1 Mesitornis unicolor
ACCACTCTCACAGTAAAGAATTTCTTCCTAATATCTAGTCTAAATCTCCCCTCTTCCAGTTTAAAACCATTCACCTTTGTTCTATCACTACCTGCCCTTGTAAAAAGTCCTTTCCTACCTTTCCTGTAGGACTCTTCAGGAACTGGAAGACTGCAATAAGGTCCCCCCACAGCCTTCTCTTCTCCAGGCTGAACAGCCCCAACTCTCTCAGCCTGTCTTTGTAGGGGAGGTGCTACAGCCCTCTGATCATCTTTGTGGCCCTCCTCTGGACCTGCTCCAACAGCTTGATATCTTCCTCCTGGGAAGTTCATACTTGTCATGGTTTAGGCCCAGTGCATAACTGAGCACCATGATGCCCCCAAAAAGGGCTAGTCAAAATAAGGACTGGGAGCGCTTCTCACCACTTAAACAGGTCACAGGCAAAAGACAGACTCATCATAAGGAATAAAAAAACAAAACCATTTTAATTTGTTACCAACATCAGAGTAGAACAATGGGAGATACAACCAGATCTTAAAGTCAAAACACCTTCCCCCCACCCATCCCTTCTTCCCGGGCTCAGCTTTCGTTCCAGGTTTCTTCACCTTCCCCCTCCCCCTTTGCCTTGAGACTCAGGGGGAGGGGGGTTGGGGTTTGCAGTCGTTCTTCCCACCACAACACGTGCTTTCTTAGGAGTAGGGAAAAAAAGACCTCAGCCCAGTGTCTCTCTCTCTGGTTCCACGTGGTTCCCTTTCCATAGGGGAAAAAGTCCTCAAAAGTCCAATATGGGTCTGCCCACATTTGCAGTTTCCCTCACACACGAAACTGCTTCAGCCCAAGTCCACAGAACTCCAATCTGGGTCTGCCCATGGTCACAGTTCCCTCACACACGACCAGTCGACCCAGCTCTCACCACAGGTTGCAAAGGGGAAAACCTGGGTTCTGCGTCCTCCTCCCTCTCTTTTCTTGTGGATTATTACTCATGTGGATTATTACTACGGACTACGGAGGAGTTTGCCTCGGTTGATGA
>NW_010201561.1:0-18685 GCF_000695765.1 Mesitornis unicolor
CTCCCAGCTTGGTGTCATCAGCAAACTTATAGCAGGGACGTTAATGGGGCTCTTTATACCATGAAACGTCCACTCTTAAAGCAAAGGGATGTGTTTCTTCATTTCATGCAGCTCTCTGTTTTTCAGAAGCCTTTTGTGGCCACTTAGATTTCCTTGCAGACCCTCTGGTTTCTCCTATAGTATCTTAGCCCCTGCCTTCTCAGAAACCTTATTGCATAGACCTCACCTCATCTCTTCGTAACTCCCCACCTTGTGCTCAGAAAGATCTGTCATGTTCCCCACTTCTCCTGATCAGGCTGTAGGGAAGAGAGGGGTGCAGCTGCTGCTCCTGCTTCTCAGCAGGCAGAAAGGATGACTTAAGCAGGTCATGCCAATTGGAAGTGGCTCCCATACTGTTTTCAACTCCTCTGCAGCAAAAAAGTAAGTACGAATTCATGAGCAGGATAGAAAATCCTGGAGAACTTGTGGGCCATGGTGGTATCTGGAGAAACTGAGAAAAATCTAGAAGATGATTGAAATGAAGTAGCAGAAATACTGAAGGATAGCTAAAGTGTTTTCTGCATGGCTGAACTGGGAGTTCAACAGAGTGCCTCCAGTTACAGGTTACTCACATATAGTGAATAGTAAATGGATATATGCCTGAAAAAATAAGTATCTAGAAGAGTATCTTTGACCAAGATGACTGGTAAGTGCAGATGTTTGGGAACATGAACATATGACTAAAATAAATGAGTGACTAAGAACGGAGAAAGAAAATGCTCAAATGATACAGCTGAGCAATGAAGACAAAGGGGAGAGCACGCTGAAGAGTGAAATAAAAGGAAAAGCAAACTGGGAGAAAAAAAGAAAAGAAGATAAAGAAGGAAATTGGCACTGGCAGGTTTGCCACACAAGAGGAAAACAGCATTAGAAAAGTCAAGTGTTAGGAGGATACAGAGTATAAATGGGAAGTGATATAGAAAAAATTTCTAGACAAGGAAAGATTACAAAATGGAAAAGGAAAGAGGAGGCAGACAGAAGCAAGGGAGATAGTGACCAATGTGACAGTGACAGATGCCTACACCTCCTTATAATACAAAGGGACTGCTGATCTTGCAAAGTGCCCACTCTCTGCTTCTCAGACCAAAATTTTGCTTTGTCTCTTTCACAATATAAATC
This sequence comes from Mesitornis unicolor, assembly GCF_000695765.1. NCBI lineage: Eukaryota > Metazoa > Chordata > Aves > Mesitornithiformes > Mesitornithidae > Mesitornis > Mesitornis unicolor. Next base: position 1,159 of record NW_010201561.1, read on the forward strand.
CAAGTTCTCAGGAAAGGTCTCGATGGATGTTTTACATGTTTGGCGTAAGTTTATTCCCATGCCTTGACAGACCACATATTACAGAATCATGGAATCACAGAATGGAAGGGGTTGGAAGGGACCTCTGAAGATCATCTAGTCCAACCCCCCTGCTAGGGCAGGATCACCTAGACTAGGTCACACAGGAACGTATCCAGATGGGTCTTGAATGACTGCAGAGTCTGAGACTCTACCACCTCTCTGGGCAGCCTGTTCCAGTTCTCTGTTACCCTCACAGTAAAGAAGTTTTTTCCTTATGCTTAAGTTGAACTTCCTGTGTTCCAGTTTGTGACCATTGCCCCGTGTCCTGTTGCTGGTCACAACCAAGAAGAGTGTGGTCCCATCCTCCTGACATATGCCCTTTAGATACTGATACGCATTAATGAGATTCCCCCTCAGTCTCCTCCAGGCTAAACAGCCTTTCCTTGTATGGGAGGTGCTCCAGCCTCCTCATCATCCTAGTGACTGGACTCTCTCCAATAATTCCCTGTCCTTCTTTAACTGAGGAGCCCAGACCTGGACACAATATTCAAGATATGGCCTCACCAGGGCAGAGTACAGGGAGAGGAGAACCTTCCTCAACCTACTGGCCACATTCTTCTTAATGCACCCCAGGACACTATTTGCCTTCTTGGCTGCGAGGGCACATTGCTGGCTCATGGTCTCATTGGATACCTTCAAGTGTTTTCAGACCCATCTAATAACCAGAGAATATCTGACTTTCTACACTGCTTGGTTGAGTGGAGAGAGATTTTTAGATCCCATGTCACATTTATAATATGCAGCCGTTGTTTTAGTGATATCTAAGCTTAGAAACACAGGTTAAAAACTGGTCTAAGTGCAGTTCTCTTTTTTGGCTGCAATTAATTTCTGGATCTTGCTTAAGAGGGTTTTTTAAGGAAGAACTTGAAATCAGTCCTTTCTGCTAGCATTATTCCTGGCTTATTTAATTTCCAATGCAGTTAACGGATGGAAAAAGGCAAAGGATAGAGAATCACTTGTAGCTATTCTACTTGGAGACACATTTTGGGGGAGATATTGTGAAGAAATTGGAAATGAGAGGCTAATAAGTGAAAAAAAAAATCTTTAACCTGTAACTGCAAATAGAAACAGTAGGGGTTTAAGTCACTAAGGCTTAAATCCCTGAGGAGACCACTTAGGAAGAATTACATAACTCATATATTTTAGAGCCAGAAGGGATCAACAGATTGTCAGTTTGACCTACTGTGTAACATGGGCTGTAGTATTACATCCAGCTGATTTTGCAGCTAGCCTAAGGTTTGTCTTTCCTAACATCAGGTGGACTTGATTTGGAGATTTGAGGAGATGAAGAATTCAATGTATCAATTAACAGTTTAATAGTATATTCCTTCTTGTTTTAAATCTAATGAGCTTAGAGTTAACTTCACTTTATACAGCTTCAGCCGCTTTTTTGTTGTTGCTGTTTTTGTTTTCTTAAGCTTTTTCTGCTTGGAGGCCTTCATTACCTATTATTTTCTTTATGTGAAAGATGAAGGGTGTATGCTAGGTACAAGAGATGTGTAAGTAAGTAAGTAAGTAAGGAGAATCTCTGTCCAGATGGCAAGAGTATGAGTGACTGGAAGGGTGAACATCTGTTCTCCAGAAAATTGCCTCATTCTGCAGTATACTTTGTGTAGCTGGGCTCCCCTGCAGCTGATGTGTTGCTGTTCCTGTTTGCATCTAGGTATTGATGCTAGGAGGCTAGGGCCACAGGCTTATTGGTGGCTCTGCGGTACAATAGCTGCTCTGAAGATAAGGTGATTCCAGCTCTTGGGACAACTTTTGGCAAGGGTGGCTGCCTATGTGGGATGTGATGAGAAGCAAGAGAGAGTGAAATGGCAGACTGCATGAGGCTGCAGTGAGTCAGCCACTCCAAGGGGGCTGGAAGAAATGTATAGACTGTATAGAGGAGCATTGGGCTGCCCGAGCTGGAGGCGAGGAGTTCGGATTTCTGCAAATCCAATTCATCTGATGTTCTTGGCAGTCAGGGGAGGAAACTCTCAACAGAGAGCTCTGGTGTTTGAGGAGTGACGACGCTCAGGCTGCCTTCTGGGAAGGCAGGCCAGTAAACGTGGTTACTATGTACTGCAACAACAGTCCTGAAGAGGGAGCATAAACTAATAGTAGTATGCAGGGCACTATAAATTGCCTCCTTGGTGATAGAGTGAGCATTAGGCTAAAGCACTGCACAACCAGTCACAGGAAAAAACTATGTACAGATATCTTTCATAACTAATAATTTTACCACTTTTTGCCAAAAGAGAGAAATTCAATTTGTTCATTAAAAATCTTCTTCATGCAAGAATTTTTCTGGGAAGTTCATCGTCTCATGATCTTCATGCTGCACTGTACTCTTTTGTTGCTTCTTCTCTGTACTGGGTTTGTTCTTTTTTTTGTCCAAATGTGAGGAACCTTGTCACCTCTTTATCATATTTTGGAGTTTCAAAATTTAGTCTCAGAATTTCTCTTTCTCTTGTTTTTGGTACTAATTCAGAGGATTTGACATTTCTCCTATCAATCTTTGTTACTGAGAAGTATTATCAGAAGTATTGTAGGGCTGTAATTGTGAGGCAGTAGAATTTTGGTAAAGAAAAGCACTAGGCATTTTCAGGTGGTCACACAGTGAAATGTCATTAATGCAGCGTAATTTGCTTGGAGTAGTACAGACTTGGAATGTGTAGCAGTATTTCACTGAGTGAAAAGTTACTGTTGCTTCAGCTGCAGCCATATTCATCTCCCCAGGAAGACTTCCAGCTTCAAAGGGAAATCTGGTTGTACATATTTGAACTGCATTTTTAGCTGCAACATAATTGTTTCTGTCTTCTGGCTGTCCACTAGAAATGGTTGTGAAAGCATATCACACGCTCCTTTCAGCCTCAGGGTAACCTTTCTCTTTCTCAGGAGGGCAAAGTTCCTCAACCCAGAGGGCAATTCAGTTACTGACATCCTTTCAGAGGCTTTGAAGGTATGGTTTGTTGGCATGTCTGCATGCTAATCTGTAAAGTAAAGCAAAAGAATGGCATCTAGGAAGGCAATAATAAAAAATGAATACTTTGGTCTTTTAAATAATGCCTTCACAACAGCTGAATCATATTAAACACAGATTGATTTCATGGATTGAATCATCAGGTTCTTAAGTCTTCAGTTACCAAAACATGTTGTTATAAGAAAGTCTTCAGAGAACCTAACATAGCTGCTTAACACACAGGAGACAAAAACCACTGGTAATGGGAAAGCCATATAGCAAACTCTTCCAAACATTCAGAAAAGCAAGCTAGAAAGTGAAAATAATGTATAATGAAATGGACTTCCCTTATTTATTTTCTCTCCATGAGCAAATGACCTATAATAAACAGTAAAAATAAAGAAATCCTAACAATTAATGACCTCTTACCTTCACCCCATCCAAGCTGCTTTTTGAGGCATTTTTCATACTCATGGTTTGTTTATTGTTCCTCTACTGCTTCCAAGTTGACCTTTAGATAGGATCCCACCCAGAGTTTTGCAGGAAGCAAAATAGGGCAACAGAAGCAAAAGAGTTATTAGCTGGAATGAGAGTTACAAAAGTATGTGCAAAGTTATTATATCAGAGCTGTTTCTGTCTTGCTCAGATACAAATATTTTTATTGAAGTTTGTCTCAGACCTTTTGGGAAATTTTGAGACACACTGATATCCTTTGATATATTTCTGGATTATTTCTTACATTTTCTCATGGCTTCTCTGTGGCCCTTCCTGTTGTTCCAGAATGCCCTGTTTGGAAAATACTAAGGCCATCATCATCATTATTGATTAAGAAATAAAGAAAATTTTAAAAAATGAGTAGACTTTAGTCTTCTCCGTATGAATTCTCCCTTATTGCATATATAGATGAAATGTAAATTACTTCATATAATAAAACCTGTTCTAGGGAGTGTCTTTCCATTACGTGATTTAACCTGGCTTAAAGAAGATATGCAACAGAAAGGAATTCACTTCTGCTGGTTTTCTTACTGTGGTAAAAGTAATTTCTGTGCTTTATTTGTCTATTCAGAAAGGGTTGATGATGAAGTACTGAAAAGATACGAATGAAAAGAGATTAAAGGTAGTTTGGTAGCATGCAGCTTGAAGTCACACAGATATCTGTAGCAGTCAGCAGCAGTAACACCACATGCATGGCATATGTAATATAGCAAATGTTTGTCAGGGTTGTCCATTTTTGTTTTTCAAATATCTAAATATCTACACATATAGAACCATACATACATATATAAAATGCTAACCAGGAATTTAATTGGAACATTGTCATCAATTTTTAATATATTGTTGGTATTAATGGATTTATGTAACAATCTACCAAGTTTCATATCCATAGTAACTTACTCAAAGATTAGTCTATTTTATTGACTATTTCTGTAATATAAAATATATTCTATCACCTTGATGAGAACTTTTTTAAGGATTAGGGGGTGGGGGGACTTTTAAATTGGAGTTGAATTATTATTTTGTTCCTGTTTTCAAATTATATGAAGGTACTTTTATTTTTTCAAAGGAAAAAGATTGTAAAGTATTGTTTCTTTCCTGATACTCTTGTACTGTAAATACTCCATTTACCAGTTCCAGGCATTTGCACTGATACTGGGGACAGCCTCTGTGGAAACAACAGTCTTACTATTCTACCATTAACATGGATTCTACCTAAAATCTTATAAAGGAGAAAAATATTTTTTTATCTTCTGAAGACACATAGGTGAATGTAAGTGTTTACAAAATTTTATTTCTCTTTATAACTCTCCTGTTAGATCTATGATGCAAAAGGTAACTTTAATCTTAATACTTTCCGGATTTTGACTCTGTAACTGAAGTATTATTCATTGTTATTTATTTAACTGTGTGCCACCTGTGGTCATCACTGTTTCATATACCTCAAATAACTTGAAGCTAACAGTCTTGGGTGACAGAATTAGTGCTGAAGGTGAAATAATTTTTAATGTATTTTTTCTGGCATCAAATCCTGCAAATACTGGTAAATAAACAATGTGCATCTAAATTACCTTAAAAGGTGGAAGCTCTTTGTCATGCTGACAATAAATTTTGTGCAATACAAATGGTGTTAAACCTCTAAGGCTAGGTGAAGTTTAAATGCCATTTGCTTGTAATCCAAGTGTTATACATTTAATAAAAACTTTCTACCATATATAGCACAAACTTTATTTTATTGTTTGACCTACTGGTACTGCAGTGTCAGAAGTCCTAGCCTACTATCAATTTCCTCCTTTACAGACAGGTGTTTTGCAATGCAAGTCATTCAGATCAGATAACCTGACTTCATTTCTCTGAAAGCCTTTCATAATTTTCCCTTTTGTTTCTCAGGCTTGGGAGTTAACATAGAATCATAGAATGGTTTTGGTTGGAAAAGACCTTCAATATCATTGAGTCCAACCATCAATCCAGCCCTACTACTTGTACCACTAGTCCATGTTCCTAAGCATGACATCTACTTGTCTTTTAAACATCTTCAGGAACAGTGACTTAACCACCTCCCTGGGCAGCCTGTTCCAGTGCTTGACAAGACTTAAAGAAATTTCTCCTAATATCCAACCTAAACCTCCCCTGGTGCAACTTGAGGCCATTACCCCTTGTCCTATCACTAGCTACCAGGAAGAAGAGACCGACTCCCATCTCTGTAAAACCTCCTTTCAGGTAGTTGTAAGAGGCGATAAGGTCTCCCCTCATTCTCCTTTTCTGCAGGCTAAACAGCCCCAGCTCCCTCATAAGACTCATGTTCTAAACCCTTCACCAGCTTTGTTGCCCCTCTCTGGATAAGCTCCAGTGCCTCAATGTCCTTTTTGTAGTGAGGGACTCAATACGGACCACAGTATTTGAGGTGTGGCCTCACCAGTGCCAAGTACAGGGGAAGGATCACTTCCCTAGTCCTGCTGGTCCCACTTTTCCTGATGCAGGCCAGGATGCTGTTGGCCTTCTTGGCCACCTGAGCACACTGCTGGCTCATGTTCAGCCAACTGTCAATCAACACCCATGATGTAGAGAATTTGATAAAACTGCCAAGGGTGGTGGTCAAAGAATGTGACGCTGTAAAAACTGATTTGCCAGGTTTGCTTCGCATCTACCTTAGCAACATACCTGTCACACCAAAAATGTCAGTCTGTAATGGATGCTAGAATTTGTTTGCAGTAGATCTCTGTTGCTTAGCAGAATACCAGACATTGTTCTTGCCAAGATTCTAAGTGAACAATCCCTGTTGTGCATTTTCAGGCTTTCAGTCACCGACAACTGAGGTTTGTTATGCAGGAAGGGGCAGAATGGAAGCAGCATCACAGGCTTGTGCTTGGCACTGCCAGCAGAGAACACTTGCCATGGGAATGTTTGAACCAGTCGTGTTTTCTTGTAACAATTATTTATCATAGTTTCTGAAGAATTAATTTCCATGAAAAATATGAAACTTGGAAAAGTTAGATTTGGAAAAATGTTGAAACAATTTGGCCAAAACCTGTGATTTTTCTGAATGAGAACAGTGCCTGTGTAGGAGATAGAATTAGGGCTCCTTATGCTCTTACTCTTTTCTGTGGCCTGGGGTTCCCAACCAGGCCATTTATCCCCTTGCACCTCGCGTAGAGCTGAAAGGGTTTGAGAAACCTGACCCCGCTCCCCCCTCGCCGTGACCCAACAGCGGCGCCGACCAATCGACACCCGGGAAATTTGCATGCGTTGACTCGTTGCCGCGGCAACCGCGGGAGCTGGAGGGTGCCGCTACCGTGAGCCGCGACCTGCGGGACCCTGCGAGGACTCAGTCCGGGGAGGGTGGGAGGACCCGGTTCGAAAAGTAAAACAACGGGCTGGGGGAACCTAAATAGACGGGCGAGGAGGGAGGATGGGACGAGGGAGAAATGTGTCCCAGGTGTACTTGCCTAACTTTGCTCTTCAACTCTTTTCTTCCATAAAGAGCAAACCGAACCAAAAGGCAACATCAGAGACGACCAGATCTTGTGACACTTAGGAACTTTTGAGCCACTTTTTGGTGTGAAAGTAATATTTAGGAGGACATTAATAATGCAGTGCCTTGCGTGGTCTCTTGAGCATTGAATCTGAATAAGCCTGTGGACTTTTTTCGAGCTGGAAGGTGAAGGAGTGGTTGGGTGAGGAGCCACTGTGGTTTTCTTTCAGTCCTGAAGTCCAAGCAACTCTCCTGGTATCCTCTGAGCTCAGTTCCCAGTTTTTCTGGTTTTCACTTGATTCCCTTGTGAAACTCAGGTAATGCCACTGATAACATGCCTAGCTTCAACCTCAGTATGCGAAGGATAAAATCACACCGTCCTGTGTCCTATCCTCATCCTATTTCATCAATGCTTGACACTGAAGTGTCAGACGGCTGGGTTCCTGCAGCACTCAAGGGCCCAGCTATAACATAAGTAAAAAGGTTGTTGAGTGAAGGTTTGAGTGACTTTCTCCCTTCACACCAGCTAGCTGGCAATAAATGGATGTGTAATACTGCTTACTGCAGGAACAGCACATTTATTCTCTGGAATTAATCTCCACAGAAATTCACCTGGCAAGAACAGTGCATGAGTAAACAGCATTTACCGGATCAGATGTTCTGATTGCCCCCTTCACTTTTCTTGAGAAGTGGACTGAGTTCATTTATGTGTGTGAGGGACAGGATAATACAGTTGGAACCATCAGGAGCACCTGTTTGGATACCGAAAGCTGGAAATGTTATTCTGTGTAGAAGATAATCTCATCCGGCATGTAATTACTGATTGTCATATATAACAGAAATTACCTCTTTCAGTTCTATTCCTGGAAAATATATGGTGCTCAACAGTAATGAAAAGGTTTACTGTAAAAGCCACATTTTTTATTTTGTTTTGCTTGGAGAGCACAAGTGAAACAGAAAACTTTGCTGTCATATCCATGTGGTTTATCTTAAAGCTGATTACAAAATTTCTTCTTAAGATCCTCTCGGTGAACTGATTGTTCAAGTTATAAATTGACACCATTTACTTAATTACATTTTTAAAGAAATTGTTTAAATTTACTTTTCTATTTACGTAATTCCCTATGACATTGATCTACAATAGGATGCAACAGTTTCTAATCAGGTGAAATTATACTTACACAGTAAAAAGCTCAGAAATACATTAGTTTTTACATGTCTTTTAATTTAACCCACATTATCTGGAGATATTCTATTCCATATGTATTTCTATTGGCTTGTAAAATGTAGTAATATTCTGTTAACTAAGGAATTGTAAAACAGGAAACAGGACAATATAGATGATATGTAGATAACAGCATCAAATATAAGTTGAGAAAAAGACTATCATTAAACATAATAGATTACAGAATCACCAGAGCACAGTGGCACTAGGTAAAACTTGTCCTCATGCCCTTGTCAGCCATGTTCTCTCACACCAATTATAAATTACTGTTTATTTTATCTGGAGGAGAAAAACAATAATGTAAAAGAATGATGTTTTTAAAATTTGTTACCAACAGGACTCTCAAAAATGACGGTTCTCCTACCAGTAGGAGAGCCTTGTGCTATATAGCCTTGTGCTATAATACCCTGAAGTCTCATGCCTGGTAGGATGATTTTTTTGATAGTGCTCCTAGTGTGCTGTTTTCTGAAACAGAGATTTAGTAGGTGGCCATTTTCTTTTTGTGTCACTACATCATGAGTGTTCTGCAAAGTATTAGGATGTGCTGTACTGTTTATGCAAGATACAACTATGAGTATTTAATAACTTCTCATTAGGATTATCGACATTTCACAAAAGAAATGAGATGTCCAGTTGTGTTGTTCTAGCCATTTTCCACTTTAGATCATTTCATTTACTTGTCTAGATTCCCCTTGTCATTTCTTTGTTACTGTGGCTTTCTGCTCACCATTTAGGTTTCATACTACTTTTACTAGCTGTTGTATCTTAACTAAGCATAGAAAATGCCGTGGCAATCTGATTATCTAGCTGAATATCCTGCTCATAACAAAAGTACAAAACCCCTTAGTTATGGAGTCACTTGTCAGCAGGAGCCCTTTCTTTCTATTGAAAAATTATTAAGGCTGATTTACACTGGAAAAGATGAGATTATTTACCCTTTCTCATTATTTTATTCTGCATAATGTAACTATGTTAAGGCAGATTGTTAAGAAAAGCATCTTTCCTACACTGAATCACTCTACGCTTCTAGTGACAGGTTCTTAGCACAGGTCCATCATCATCCTTTTTTCTGATTTCCACTGATGTGCATCAGTTTGTACAAGCTGACATGTCTGACTTCTGGTGTTTTGTTTCACACTCATAACTGATTATTCATTTATCTATCCACCTAATTTTTCCTTCTGAAAGATCATCCTTCTTTCTTTAAATGATTGCACAAATTGCATGCTCATCATAACAATCACTGGGCATCAGTCAGATTCTCTACACATCAGTCCCAGAAATGGAAATCCTGAACAAAGACACCTGAACTAGGAAGTACATGTAGCTCACTTTGAGATATGTAAAATTACTTGCTTCAATGTCTGCTTGCTCTCATATTCCTGTGCTGTGCGCAGGGTGCGCACACCCACCTTGCTGCTTTTTTGATGCATATCTAATATGACCCCTGTGATTTGCCTAGTGTTAAATATTACAGATCTACTGCAGTAACTGACAATGATTAAGAATGTGTTGCATAGTATCCATAGTGTCAGCCAAATCAGGAATACATCCGTCCTGATCTTTGCACAAGAGTAAGTGTGGAGGCAGTGTAACATTATTCATTTAAAATATGAGAAGCAGGCCCACAATTTTACATTTTGAATTTCTGACAGACTGAAAATGTTTTGGTTTTGCCATGCATTTATTTCCATATATTTTGATTAGTAGCAGTTAAAAGTTTTATTTCAATCAAATAAAAGAAATTATTCCTTGTGTTTGGGCAGAGGAGGACATAGTAATGCAAAAGAGCTGCTGGGTCACTAGAACCAGTATCCAGCTTTCTCTGGGGACACTGTCATAAGCTTAAATAAAATAAAATCAATTAAATAAAATAAACTCAATTACAGCATAATTATACATAGGATCTCCTTGAATGCAGAGTGTACAATGACTGCTATTGAAATCAGTGAATTTTGGTTTGACCCAAAAAGTTTTAGGTAGGAAGAGAAGCACATTCAAAGACAGACAGGCATTTTAATAGGTTGGAGGAAAATTACAAAAAAACTTTGGCTACGTTGATTGTCTCATCACAGAAAACACCTTAAATAGTTCTTTATCAGAATGATATAGAAATCTAAGGGTTATATGTTTTGCTTCTCTTACATTCTAATAAATCTGAGTGTACACACACACACATAGTGGTGAGTTCTCTCTTCTGTATTTGATACAGGTACATCTTGAAAAAAGTTTTAGTTTTGTCTAACTGACACTTTAAACAGTGGGAAAATGTTTGTTAGAAAATTCCCAAACAGTTCTAGACTATGTGTATACATCAAAAAACAGTGGCTTTTTAACCTAGTATATTTGATTTTGAGCGTCCTTGCCTTATCCTTCTAGCTGCGCGCATCCATGTTTAACAAAGGCATAGCCACCAGCCTCTGGGCTGCAGACAGTATGGGGGAGAGGATACTGCTATACGTGCAGCTGATCCTCTGATGGAATCAGCTTCATACTTGGATGTTTCTGAGTGTGCATTACTCAAAAGACATTTAAGCCAGGTTGCTGTGATGTTAGATGTTACAGACTTACAAAGTCTTGAAGCTGCCAGAAGTGGGGGTACTTTCCAATATTTGTGTCTACAGCTTGCAAATCATTTATTGAAATAGGAGGATCCATAAAGACATGGGTCATGGCACAGCTATGACAAGATAAAGCATCCTGACATAAAAAACTGTGGATTTCCTACATCTCAGTGGCATTTATTTAAGCTGAATCAAATAATAGATTATTCTTTTCACATGACTGAAGGAAAAGATTGGTCTCTAGAAGTAGTCAAAGGAGACTTCTCCAGCCAGGAACTGTGGAGAAAATGCAGTGCTGAGCTGGAAAAATGTAAGAGTTTTAATATGTGGTTAATTTGCTAAAAATATTGTTGGAAACATAAGAATGTTCTTTTCCTTTTAGCTTTCAGTGAAACACAGATCCAACAGCAAGATACTACAAATTATCCAGTATTTTTGTCCAACTTATATTTTTACTTTTTCTTAACAGATTCTAAAATTATTTATAACTGAGCAAGAACAGAACAGCATTTAGCACAAGAGAAAATACCGCTAAAGATGTTGGTTTAATTTCATTTGCTTTCCCTTAAGGAATAATGGGAAGCCTCATAGAAAACATTTTACTTGGAAAGAGCCTGAAGCAAGGCTTTTTGGCACTTAACACAGAATGTCAGTTTGGTCCTTTCTGACACTTCTTTTATGTGTAAATATAATGAAAACCCACTAAAAGGGAGAAAAAAAAAAAGGCTTGCTTTTACCTTGGTGATCAGCCTTAGAAAATCCTGTGACCAGACTGATTTAGTGTTGGAGCACTAGAAAATCTAGATTGATTTCCTTTTCTTTCTGACTTGCTGTGTTATGATTAGTGGATCACTTCATATCTCTGTATCTTTTGTTTTCTTACACCAAGTTTTCTCCTTTGTCTTTTTACGCAGTCCAGCCAGATTGAGAAACCAGGATCTCTGGGTACTATTTTAGTGCAAGAAGTTGTTGCTTGTTTGTTCTCATTTAACGCTATTTGAGACATTTGTAATTTTTGTAACAGTATTGAAGGCAAACAAAGGGACAACTTCTCAGAGTGTAGTGGGGGTTTGCATAAATAAGGACTTACATAGCCAGGAACTCTTGAATTCAAGATACTGGAATAGTCAGTATCTTTTTGGAAGCTACCATTAGTTTGTTCTTTTTTGACACTGGCAGCCCATAGCTGGGCTTCCACCAGACTGTTGTATTTGAATGCCACTATTTTGAAACCACTTTCTTCCCTGTTCATTTAATGTATCTTTGTGGCCTTTCATACACTTCCTCAGGCAGAGCAACCCACGCAGCTATTCTCATAACTCTGTTATGTGAGTCCTGAATTTGTAAGCACTCTCCAATTAGATGACCTCTCCAATGAGCCTCCTGGATGTAAGCCACTGCCACCTCAAGCAAGTACTTCATATAAATCCTTTTCCCAGCTTTATCAAGCATTGCTTTAAAAATAGTAAAGAAATCAGTTGTTCCCATAACTTATTTTGCTTGTTTATGGTTCTCCCTTCTAAATCTGGACATGAAAATTGTCTTTAGAGGGAATCAGGCATGTCCAAGGGGTATTTCTTTGAGATGTATAAGTTCGAAAGCTCTGTGATCTTTGTTCTAGCTCTGTGTTTATTTGTTGCAAGGATTTATCTTGTCCCTTTCTGTGCTGGCAGACAGAAACAGTGACAGTAAGCCAGCCATATAATTCAAATGGAGTTAATAGTCTGAAACAGCTGCTCATGGAGAGGCTGTGATATCAGTCAGCATTCATAAACCGTACAAAAACAGATTCCACAAATTGTCACAACTGTTGCTATATTTTTGTCCATTGAATAAGCGCTGTTGTGTCCTGGTCACAGGAGGCCTCATGCAATGTGTTCTTCCACAAGGTAAACTCTGGTTTTTTTCAGCTAGGAGGTCTCCATGTGGAATTCTAGCTACGTCAAAAGCAGTAGTGTTGAGCATTCATTAGAAGCAGCCATTTTAATCCCCCAGCTAGTCCAAGTATGTTTTCTTCAATTCAGCCAAGGAATCCAGGCTTATAAAATGACCTTATAATGGATTTTGAGGAATTGTTTACATGAGAGAATCAAGAGAGATGAGAAACAGAGGGTCAATCTTCAGAAACGGGCTGCATACAGGAAATAGGAAACGTATGTGTCAACTTTGCTTCAAGTTCCAACACTGACGTGAAAGAGGATATAAAGAAAGCCATTTTGGGGAAGATGTTTCCACTTGCCTGCATAGGTTGAATCACACAGGACAGCTAAGAGAAGGCAGGATTACTGAAGCATGGCTAATAGTGCTATTGTTGAAATTTCTGGTTAGGGTAACCTTAAAAACAGCATGCAAGGGTTCCAGTTCCCTCTTCAGGACAAGAAGATAAGTGATGTAGTGAGATATTTGCACTTTTGTCATTCTGTTTTATTTTAGATAAAGTGAAGCTCTCAAACTCATGGTGAGCTAGTTGTAGTATTTCACTTGCTTTTGGTTAAATTGAACTCAACCACTAGTTGCAAGTGCCCTGTCACTGCAGTTCATGAAATTGTTTTTTAAGTATTGAACACAATGGAACCAGAGAGGAGAGAACTGTTTTCCCACAGCTATATGCAATGATGAGCTTTATTGAGTAGTATGTTGCAACATTTTTAAAATAAAAGAGTAAGAAAGTTTTCTGTTTTGAAAACAAATGTTAAATCCCGGTCCTGATTTACTTCCACATCTTTACCACTGAACTTGAGAAAAGAAGATTTGAACTGCTCATATGCCTTTTCATTTCACACTGAATTTATAGGAAGTTTCCAAATAATAATTGTCAACTTGGCAGGAATAAATGTAGACCAAATGGTGTAATCCCCACAAGGAAGCATAATTCTCTTATGAAGTATTTACAATAGCAAGCTTGGAAATCCAACAATAGGTTATATTGTTAATAGGTTGTTCATAGCATTTTTTATTGACTGATTAATTCTTAATGGTAACAGATTTAGTCACCTAACATTCTTCATGTAGCAGGCAGTTCAATGTCCACTGTTGCTTTAAGAATCCTCTCAGGTAGCAGAAAGTATTGTTCTGACATAAATCAATAACTAAGACATAAATAGGACCTTGCAAAGTTCAGAAGTTCCCTGAAATGCAGCTGAGCTTTCTGATGCTCCCTTCCTGTGACCCTCCAATAACCCTTATCTCCTCTGGCTTCATGACCCTTTATTATTTCCCTGGCTCTCCATTCCCTTCATCCTCCTAAAGAGCTTGGCTACTTCCCAACTTGGATCTATCCAGCAGGCTACCCTCCTTGGAAATGCTCTCAGTCTTTGAAAGGGCCTTACAATAGAGTAACGTCAATGCTACTTTACAATTTTAAATTTCACATTGTGTTGAACCACTCACCTAAATGAATTACAATTCATTTTACAATTCAATTCACAATTGTGAATTACATGCACAACATGGTTGAAACTAGCAAAGGATGGTGGCAATTTGTGGTACAAAGTGACCAGCCTTCTGTAAAGTTAAGATCAGAAAATTTAGGCCTTCTAAAAGGAAAACAAGGGGAAGGGTTTGGAATTTGTTGTACAAATAGCTTTTGTAATATTTTCTACAGTAAAGTTTTTTGCATTAAGTTACCGTTACCAATTAGGGCAAAAATTATTTCCTTAAAATGGGATGGCACCAGTTTGAAGACAGCTAGCTGACAAAGTATTATTAATTGCTACTGGTCAAACTGCTTGTAAACCTTCTTTGTTAGTTTACCACTGGACATTTCATAATTATGAGTTGTGTAGGAGTCAGCCAAAAAAACTCTTTTTTGATATTTGAAACAAAAAATTCAGTGCTACAGTTCTGTGTATCCTTTAACATTTAATGTTTTTCTGATAACTTCAGACATGAAAGGATGCTACAGCCTTTACTGCACTATATTTTTCCACAGACTGTGGCTATCTAATAGAGTTTTAGATGAGATGTTAACTTTGAGTGCTAAGTATAATGTCCCTCAAGAATTTTATTTTTAACAGCTAACCACAACGTACTTGTTCGCAGAGATTTGTTCCAGTGCAAATCACAGATTGGCTCTGATGGTCTTCACATCTTCCAATTTGTGTACAAATGAATCTGAGCTTCACAGGAGATTTTGCAAAATGAGAAAGTGTCACAAGTGTCTTTGGAACTTTGTGAATATTTAACCAATCAGTGTGAAAGCAGTAATGTAAACATCTTTGTGTGCCTGGCAAGGGGATGACCAATCATTTGAACCCGGAAGCAACTTGCTTTTTCACTGTTGGCCATGTCTCTAAGGTTTCCCCTGGAATATTTATGAAAGGCTAGAATCAGCTCAATGCTTCTTAGTGAAAACAGGCAAGAATTAAGTTTACCCCTTTGTCTTAAGGGTAATGACAGAACTGTGTCCTCACCCTTGGGTGTAGTAAAATTCAGCCCCTGAGTTCACAGGTCAGAGTGATAAGGGTGAAAAGGCTGTTGAGTGTGAGCAAAGTCTCCCATGGTGACATGACAAAAAAGAAGTTCAGAGCAGATTCAGGTTGGCTGGTGGGAGCAGAGAAAGTGACCTGAGATGAGTCAGTGGGATCTCTGGGTAGATAAGTTTCTGAGTTAGGACCCCCCTCAAAATTTGGAAGGGTTGAAATAACGTTTGGTATTTTTGGTAAGGACGAGATGACTCTTAAGTCAAAGGAACAGCTACCAGCCCCAGAGCAGTGACCATTATGCCTTGATCCTATCTTTGGTGGCAAAATAAGCAATAATCAGCTGTTTCTTCTGTTACAGATAAAGTAGACAATGTTAACCTTGCTGTACTTGGCAGTGTCCTGTCTGTGCAACCTCTTGCTTGCTTATGACTAAAGCTAGCCTGATAGTTATTTTGTATTCTTGCAGTAAAACCATAACCTCTGCTGCAATATGCTTACAGTCTGAATTTTCTGATCCTTGGATGAACAGCACAAAAGATCATCTCTGTGAGAACATTACCATTTAAGTGATACAAAACAAAGTTACCTGTGTAGAGGGATAGACTGCAAATTGGAAAACTGAAATATGTTCAGCACTGTCTTCTTGAGAATAAACAAGCACAGTGCCCTTAGTTCTCCTCATATGGCATGTGCTTCAGCCTCCAGAGCATCTCAGTAGCCCTGATAAACTGCTTTGATTCCACCAGAATCAAGACTGGTCAGAGAGTTTGAGGTACCATCTCACAAGTGTTGAGTAAAGGGGCCTAATAATTTCCTTCAACCTATAGACTGGGAACATTTTTCTCGCTGACTGTCCCTTTGGAGATTGGACATTAACATTCCTCTACTACAGGACTTATTTTCATTTCTCTTGATATAAGGACATTGTGTTTAACTATCAGCATAAGTCGCTTAGAAATTAAAGACTGTATTACAAATACCAGTTCTGTTAGTAACTAGAAATAAATCCTATTGATTATACAGAAAATCACATGTATTTCAGCAGCTTCAGTTCATGCAAACCCATCTTTTTTTCATGTCCTTCATGACTTTACTCCTTACTAGAATTTCAGTTTAACATTGTTCAGCTGATTATTAGGGTTACAATATATTTTATGTTATTTATCTGTTATTTAAAAATATAACAGTGATAGGGTGTGATAAACCACTGGTTGGTAACATTAACAAGAGAGATGAGGTTTATTAATAAGTACTGATTTAATTTCTTACAGGATTATGTTAACCAAAAGGTGAAATAAAAACACACAGAAAAAAAAACCTACTGGAGTGGCCATTAGGTGCAGTTTTCCAGCTTTGAAGTCCTTGGTATATTGCAGCCCATGAAACTAAATTAAGAAGATGGAGCATCATGCTGAAATCTCCCAAGCCCTTTATGTGTCGAAGAGAGAGAAGTTTCTTGAAAGGTTATACTCTTTATGGAAACAAATGTCAGGAAAAAGAATGTGAACAAAACCAGTAACAATCTGCCAAGTGCTCGAGATAGCCCTGCTAGTGACTTTAGCATCTTGCCTTCAGGCCAAGTTTTACCATCTAATGTGTCAAATCTTCTGAAAATTTTGCCTGAAGTAGAAGTTGGACCCCCAAAAAGGCGACCAGGCACTGTAATAATATCAAATCATTCAGATTCTTCAAACATGTCTCAAATACCTCTGAATTGCCCTGTCATCCCATCAAGAAGACCTTGCTTCAGGGTATGCTACATTTGTGGCAGAGAATTTGGGTCACGGTCTATTTCTATACATGAACACAGTGCCTAGAGAAGTGGTGTATTGAAAACAATCAGCTACCAAGGCATCTCAGAAGGCTAGAGCCCAGGAGACCTGAGGTCCTTGGTGATGATTCCTGTATGTTCATGAGGCTAAATGAGGCAGCTTATCAGAGTGCTCAAGCCCAGCTTCTGCCCTGTGGAAACTGTGGCTGAACCTTCCTTCGTGGCAGTCTCATCATGCACCAAAGGAGTTGCAGAGGAGGCAGCATTGGCATGGGCCTGTCAAAATCTAGACTCCATCAGTCTGGTAAAGGCCCAAGCTCTGAGTCTGGCTCAGCAAGTGATGCTCCATCTAAGACCCGTCAAGGAAAGGGGGGCTGCACCAGCCGTATCAGACAAGGTAAAATGCTGAACACATGCTATATGGAAGGGGTGTCGATGTCTTTTCATGCTAGACACTCCAGAGGAGACTGGGTCCCCATCAAATTTAAAATCACTTTCCTTCATTGGGAACTTTTGAATCTGTGCAAATATTTCTCTGCTGAATAGTAGGG
>NW_010201561.1:18724-30375 GCF_000695765.1 Mesitornis unicolor
TTTTTCCTATTTATTTTGATTTTCCTGTTGAAAAGGAGTAGTTGGGTTCTCATACTCTGTGATTCTGTGAGAGTTATGTCCCCAGAAAGAACCACTGTGTGCTATAGTTCTCTAGGAGATTCTGTTGAGCAGCTTAGGCAAGCTTTGAATGTTACATGTTTTAGCAGATATTAGGTATTTTTATTTAGTTAACATGAAATACAACATTTCATTATCCTGTAAGCACTCCAGTGATTTTCATTTTTTACCATTATTCTGAACCTTGGCATGGAACATGAGTTTACTGAGGACTGCTTGTTCAAAGGCAGCGACTCAGAGTGTAACAACAACAAAATAAATAAGACCGAACATTTCTTTCCACTGAATTTGATTCAAGATCCAAGAATGAAGAAGATGACTCACATTATCCAAATGCTACACAAAGTTTTGGAAAATGGCATATTTTTTCTGCATTTCTTTCTGCACAAGCTGTCTTTTGGCCAGGAGTTTTGTGAAAAAGATAGATGGCTAAATTTCGGCGCACTGTCTAAAATAAAAGTTTTTATTTTTTTTTAATGAGGGTTGGACTTCTGTTTGCCTACGTTACTTTTGAAAATAGAATTTCTATTTCTCAGTCACCAATGCAATGCTACACAGAGCGTTTCTAAAATAATTTTAAAGGTCAAAGCATGCTGCATTTCAGTTTTCCAGCTGTTGAATAAAATGGAGATAATAGAATTACCCTAACAAACATGAGAATAAAGATAACATGAGGCAATTATAGATTATGCTATTTGAAGCCAATAGTTGATAGATATTGGCAAATTAGGTTCACTTCTTAGGTCTTTTATCAGCGAATTTCAAATAATCGTTCAAAGTGCTACACATGTGCATTTAAGCTGTGGGAAAGGACATGTTCTTGTTATGTTACACTGCATTGTACATTTACCAGGCATGAATGTGAAGCAGAGAGTTTTGTCCACCATGCATGATTTTGTATGTTTTAAGAAAAGGAAGGGGAACAGGGGTGAAATGTCCATAGTTATAATGTCATTTAAAAAAAAAATATTAAAATGTGGTTTGGCACTAAGAGTGACTTTGTAAAAATGTTGCCCTCTTGCACAACATATCTGCTCCCTGTGGGATTTCAGTCACATCTGCTGACTTGTTGAACAA
This sequence comes from Mesitornis unicolor, assembly GCF_000695765.1. Taxonomy (NCBI): domain Eukaryota; kingdom Metazoa; phylum Chordata; class Aves; order Mesitornithiformes; family Mesitornithidae; genus Mesitornis; species Mesitornis unicolor. The sequence goes on from NW_010201561.1 coordinate 19,880, forward strand.
CAACATTATTACCACTTCTTGCTTCTGTGAGCTCTGCAGAGCCAGAATGAAATGTGTTCAAATCTGTTCTTCCTTCTGTGCAAACAACAGGTTTCCTCATTTACTTCTAAGCAGCTACAGTTCATCAGCTGCAGAAGAACTAATAGACTGCACAGCTTGTAGTTTGTATTATTAACAGTGACTTTCAGAAAGGGATGATGGATTTTACCTCTCTGAGGTTCTTTATTTTATTATTTATTTTATTATTTATACAGCTGCCCTTTTGCACAGAGGTGCACATTAAAGGCAGGCATAGGAATAGAAAGAGTGAAAGAAATATCCTATGATCCCAGGGGCAGGCACTAGCAGACCACTTCTAGAAGTGGTCAAAGGAAGCCTCTTTTCCATAAGTTTAAATTCTCTGTGTGAGGATCTCCGCCTCCAGTTGGAAGTTTTGAAAGATTCACACACTGAAGGATGTTGAAAATCACTAAGTTTATGGAAGGACTGCAGATTCACTGTGAATAGAGACAAGATCTGAGTCTCCTTTAGTCTTCATCTTTTTCCAGCAAATAGTTTTAATTTTGCTCACCTTACCAGCTGCTCAGCTGCTCATTAATTTGGTTAAAAAATACCACTAGTGAAGTGAAATTGCAATCTGCTTTGGCACTGGCAGAAAAGCATTTGGAGCAGTCTATGTCTCACTTAACAGACCTACTTACTGTGGCAGTGGACTATTTAAGCACCTGTTTAAAGTCTTAGTTCAGCAAAACATCAGAGAGAAGGAATTACCGAAAAAAACCAAACCCCTCCAACCTTTATATGTGTATATAAGAACTGTAATGCTACTGTCAAATTAATTTATGTAATGAAAGGTATTAAAAAGGTGGGATATTTTAACTTTACAACTGCAAGCATTTTTGCCTGCACGTCTCTGTTATGAAGCTCTGTCTCCCTTAGGAAGTGGAGGATCAATTAGACCAACATCATTACTGACAAATACTTACAAGACTTAACAGCCTCCATAAGCCATGGCTTCCACTAGCTGCACTCAGTCTCAGAATGCATGAACACATCTGTGTTAATCATGTCTGGCTGTGTAAAACAAACATCAACCTATGCTTAAGGGACTCTTAAGGATCACACCATCTCAGGAATCCTGTTTTGGATTCTACTGTGATACCCCAGACAATGGAATTGGTGTCTGGAACTCCTGAAACTCAGGCTTGCACTGGAGCAGTGGGTTTTTATTCTTTCATTGGCCAAAATGTCTGCTACATGTAAGTGAGTATTAATGACTTGCTGTGGGTATATGCATTACATATTGTCATTTTGACAACAGATAACGCTGATCCAAAAATCCTACCAGGTGTGTCACTAGCATCTGGTGCTGCCATCTGCTGTTTCCTTCTTATCGAGTTAACTACCTAAAAACAAGATTTCAGTGATCTTACTTTACTGTATTGTAATGCATTTTAACACAGCATGAGTCTTGAAATTTTTTGTAACAATATGTTGAAGTTGTATCTTGCTCTAGCATAAAGTTATCTAGTCACTTGTTAAAATGAAGACTTCTTCAGATCCTGTGTAATTCCGATGAAGATGGGAGGTCACTGACAAACTGCCTCAGTTGCAGCAGTTTTGACCACCTTCTTAAAACACAGACTAATATAATTGCAAATGTAGAAAGTTAGCTGACAGTTAGATGTTAGTTAGGACAGTGAATGGATGTTTTGAATGAAACTTTATCATTGGGGATGACCTAGCTTCCTGCTGTTCTGGTTTTACACAAATGCCATGTTCATTATTTCTTTTAAAAGATAGCTTATCAGGAGTAAAATGAGATATTTTAATGCTTCCAGTGGAGTAAAATATTTAATTACCTGCATCATCTGGCATAATTACCTAGCTGTTCAAGGAAATTTCATACACAGAGATATGACCAGTCCTAATGTTAGTCTGTTGTGTCAGGGCAGAGGCAGAAAGCTCTCCAGAAGGCTGTGAAATCCACCTTTGGATGTTCATGAGGGCCACACCACAACTTATGCAAAATTCCTCTTACTTTCCAGAGAGGAATGTGTGGGAAGGGTTGCTTTCACACAACTCGACACTGTTAAGTTTTTGTACCAATCTTTTCCCGAATCTCCTTTCCTTCCTTGGGCGATTTAAGCCTGCAACGAGAGCTTTGGCCTACAGCAGGAGGCCTCCACTCCTCCTAGTAAAATACATGGATAATTAAACAAATAGTGGGGGGCTGAGCAGTCCTGAATGATAAACATTTATGGAGGCTAGTCTGCGAGTCAGTTTTACTGAGTGTACTTAAGAAGTTAAAAGCTTTGTGCAGTAGAGAAGGATTTGACCTCATTTAACACCATAACAGCAGTCTGGGGCTAACCTCAAGTAATGCCAGGTCTATTGAAAATACATAGTTGTGTAGCCCTCTGAGCTAAATAACTTCATTCATGGTCACGCAGACATACTTAGCAGTATTGGAGAAAAAAAAAGAAAATACTGAGACACCAGAGGAAAGCCTAACTGCACTGTTAGCTATTTGTACATATTTTTATAATAACACATATCCTCAGGAACAGACCTTCCTTGCAACCCTTTTTAAAAATGAAAAACAAAGCAGTGAGCAGACAGCCTAGCCACTGGTCTGTGAGTAGTTTGGGTTGGAAAATTGTGGTGATTCCAGAAATAGTTTAGTTTTAAACTGCAGGCCTCCAGATGTGACATTTGGGATAGGCACACTCTAAAGAGAAAAAGAAATGATGGATAAAGGTAATCAGCTGAAGAAACTCCAAATAAAGCTTATCATACCTCAGGTTCCACAGTTAAGCAGTGAAAGAGCTATTACTACTAATTGTAAGGATATTTTCCTTCAAGTTTGTGGATGTTTTTTTTAGCTTTTTAACACATGTCTTCGCAAAGGATGATTTGTGTATGTAATTGATGTATGGGGATTGGTCAAACTCATTACATTTCAGGAAAAAAAAAATCCATCCTTTGAGTGATCTGATTCCTTTTAATTTATTTTGGTCTCTGCTATTGTTTCTGTACAGTTTTCAGTTGTGGAAGTTACAAAACAAAGACATTTCTATTTGAATGGATTTCATAAACTTTTTTTCAACAAATAGGATTTAGTTGTGAATTAGTCCTAATTGATAACTTTGGAAAATTGAATCCTCTATTTAGCTGCAGGCTTGTTTTTGCTTTGTCAGTACACAAAGCCCACGTATAAAGGCTTTGTCAGGATCTGGAGGGTTCAAAGCACTGCTTATTAAGTCTTCAGGTTTTCAGGTAAGACTAACGAAAAGACCATCTCAGAACTGTGGAAATGTATCCAGATGGCACTGGATGGAGATCACTATCTTGCAGGTCTCTGGCAGCTTTTCAATAGTAGGATATCACAATTAACTTTAAAATGAATGTAATGGGTTTGATCAAAGCAGTCAGAGAAAAAAGGTTATATCTATTCTCTAGGGAAATATTTCTAAGATAGAAAACTATTTTATTTTAACCACTATATTTCTGTGCATATGTGATATTTATTTACTGTATTTAATTTGTAAGTGATTTTTCACTTGTCTCATATCAGGACTTGAAGCTATACATTTGATTTTATTATACTGCCCCATAGGGTGGAAATGTTTGTGACAGTACAGGCTAAGTAGGCATGATTTCAATTTGTACTAGGATTCATTTTTCCCATTCTGGTATTATATACAGAGTCCCTACAAACCAAATGTAAATCAAGTTGGTCTTTCCTAATTTTAAACCAATAAATAATATACTTTATTCAATGGCAGGAGCCTAACTCATGAAAAGTAGAGAGGAAAATGTGTTCCCAGTGGTTTTATACCTAACATTTTTTAGAAAACCATTTCTAAAATGCTCTAAGCATACCCATATCAAGCATGCACACTGAAATGAGTCTCCTGACGACAAGAGTTTATAATGTATTATCTTTATCTAAAGGTCTCTAGAGCTTAGAAAGAAACATAGACTGCCTTTGAAAGACTTTGTATCTGGACCCAGAAGAGCCCTCTCTCCAAATCAGACAAGATCTAGCTTAAAAGCTGAAGTAAGGAAGTAGGTGAAAATTGATAATGAAAAATGAGATGGCATTCTTAAAACAGCTGTTGCTATATTCAGCTATGAATAGGAAGAGAAGGCTACACACATAAGTATATATTTATATAAAATATACATATAAAAATACTTTCTTATCAAAGATTGCTAAGGAAATTCCATTTGAAAGTTAAGAGGACGAAAATGTCCTTGGAAAGACTGTCTTTGGATAAGTTATATGTCAATTCACTGTGAGAACTTTCCAGATGAAGTTCAACTTTTCTCAGCAAAAATATACTTTGTAGAGTGTTATTTCTTCATGTAATTGCATTTACATATGTGATACAGGAAAGAAAGCTTATGCAGATAGTTCACTAATGACATTTTCAGACTTTAGCATAAATGCAACAAAAGCTGCCCAGAATTACTTGAATACACTGATGGGCTGAGAGAAAGAGTCATAAATACTGGAACAGGTTATGCTTTGTCTTACACAGAAGCAGAGGAAAAAATGAAATCCCCACCTCCCTTTTTTGAGTGAGAACAACTTCCTGTGTTTGGTCTGGCATGGCTGTCCCTCCACCTTTAGAAGGGCAGGGAATAGCTTGTCTCTTACTGGTATTCTGCAGTCAGGAGTGGAGTAAGTGCTGGTGGTGGTGAGACCCACCAGTGTGCCTCAAAGTGCGGTCTCTGCAGTACGTTTTTATGCTTTATGGAGCAGGACTGGTACTGACACCACGCCTAGTCCAGGACATGCCTAAGGACACAGTTGAGTCCATAATCTGCAATACCACAGTAATTACATATTTTTCAATCTTAGAATATATATTTGTGAGGTTTGGGGTTGAGGGATTTTTTTCTTCTGCTGCGCTGTTTTTCTCTGCAAACAAAAGCAGATCTACAGTGCAGAAACAATGTCTTGCTCAGAGTCCATTTCTGCCCTTGCTGCAGTCACTGGCAAAGTTCACACTGAGGCCTTCAGGATAAGCAAGTAACTGCTCCTATTTTGCTCCCTACCCTGAAATATCTTGAGTTAGTTTTAATCCTTCAAGGCCAAGAATTCCACCATCTGACTGATCTGTGGCAGAAGTAATACTGGATTAGGAATCACAATCACAAGCTTGAGACAGCTGCCCTCACTCTCCAACTGAAGAGAGAAGCTAAGGCTGGACACAGTGCTTTAACTGTGTTCTGCTTGGAGATGGGGCCTTTCTGCTAATGCACTAGACATGAGCAGTTCAGCTGAGGAAGCTTTTGTTGCTTCTTTCCATGTTACTGCTGTTTGGGAAGTAAAATAAGAGCTTCAACATTTAAGATGGACACTGTGCTGCAGCAACCTGATCAAGCAAAGTTCTCTCTGCACATGAAGATTCCACATTTCTACGGCCTTGATGGTATAAAAGTAAAAGCACTAACACCTACATTAGGTGACACACATGAATTTTCTGCCCAGTATCTGCAAAAGAAGAACTACCTGTTCCAGGTGCCCAGTTCTCTTACAAGCTGTACCTCTTACAAACTTCAAGACTGAGTCTATACAAAATGAAACTGGTAGAAACAGTTATGCTGATTTCACAGATATTAATCAGTTTCTTAATCTACATGATTGTTTTCATCCAAAGTTCTGATTAAAAATTGTTGTTGAAAACAATATTTATTCTTCTTCACAATTGTTATTTGCAGGCACCAGTGATAAGACAGCCACCAACATTGATTTGTTATGTATGTGGCTGTGAGTACGGAACAAAATCTATTAGTATCCATGAGCCACAATGCCTGAAAAAATGGCACCGGGAGAATGACATGCTACCCAAGCATTTGAGAAGGCCAGAGCCCAAAAAGCCTGTAGTCAGTTCCATAAAAGGTAAGCTACAAAAGAGGAAACGGGAGGAAGAAAGTGGGAGGAAGAAAAAAAAATGATTTTTAAGCAGTAACTAAGTGGTTTGCAAGTACTTCTTTCTCCATTTAACTTTGAAGAGAAGGTGGTCAACATGGCTTGCTTAAGCTTTCTGTTGAGTATCCTGTTCTCCTGTGTGGCATACCTGAGAGTAAGAGTAGTCATTGACTTGTGAGATATGCCTCCTGGGACGGTTCTCTTTCTGTGTCAGTATATTCTAAACCAAAACACACAAAGATTAGCAACCTGTTTTGCTGCTGCATCACTACATTTGACTACTTTCCACGCTGTAGAAAGGCAAGTTATAAAATGGGCAAAAAGCGTGCAAGAATAGTGTGCAGATTTTACACATGCAGTCACTAAAATAGAATAACTTTCAGGCAACAAGAAAGATACTTTATCTGGATTTTACACTTACAGCATTGATTATAAAAAAGAGCCGGATACTAAGTATTAACTTAGGAGTGGTAAACAATAAGTGGCCTCAAAAATAGGAGTTCTGTTGTAAAATAATAATTACATTAATAGATGCATGATGACTGCTAGAAAATAAAGTATTTTTAAATTCTACCTACTACAACCTGTAGTTTCAGGTTTTTATTGAAATATAGGTAAAAATGCAATATCTTCTCTAATGAACATCTGATGGATGTTATTGATCCCATTTTATTTATAACCCTCAGAAGCTTTCTTTGTGAGACATTATAATATAAATACAGTGGGGAAAATATGTGTAGCATAAAGCAAACATTTTATTTCTGCCAATTATGTGTGTGTGTGTGCGCTGTGGGTAGGTTCTGTTTTGTTAGATGCTTAGATACCACGTCTTCAAATCAATGAAAAACTGACAGTGCCCAGCACCTGACAGAGCAGGGCTTCTATATGCATCCCAGGGCTGTGTGCTCACTGTCGGACCAAAAGCAAATCTTATCTGTACTTTGCCTGAAAGCTGCTCCCAGGACTTCTCCATTCCCACACAAAGTTATTTCACCGCTTCAGCTGGATGTTTTACCTGGGCCTGCCAGCTGGTCCAAACTACTTTGGGCCAATTTTGGACCACTTGCCCACAGGCAGTTAATTCATCCACTTTTTTTTATATTCCCCATGACTTCCCATAGCCTCCCCTAATGTCTGGAAAAGCAGACAAATTCTCCACTGTGAAAGAGGAATACGCTAGATCGGTTTACAGCAGTACAAAGAAATATGTCCCCAGAAGACACACATGGAAGAGAGCAAGATCACTGAGAACACTAACCTGCTGTTCAAAATAATCATAATCACAGCTCAAATAATACCAGATTAGGACTTGATTAACAGTGGCCAAGCAGCAGAGTTGAATCTGCAGTAAAAGACAAATTCAAAAGACATTTTCATTGTATTTTTTCTTCTTGTTTTTAAGCTCTTTTTAATTATTCCATGTTGTGTGGTAAAAAAGATGGAGAAAATGAGAATTCCATCTGAAAGAGGAAGATACAAAAGGACAAATCAGGTTATTTTGAAATACACTATTCTTGTTTTGAAGGAGTGGACGCAGAAAGACAACCACTCTTTGGGAAACAATCCAGCAGAAGGCTCCCAGATATGGATCAGAAAATTGTCTCATTTATACAACGAGTCGTATCAGACACTGCATATCTCCTATAAGGTGTTGTGTGCCCACAGTTTCTCAGGGGACACTGACCTGCTTCCAGCATCTGTCCCTAAATGCCTGCTGATGCAAGTCTGAGCAGTTCTGTAGCTTGAGCTAAAATTTTTGTTCCCTCTGCAGTTGTCTCATGCTCCTGGCCTAGAGAAAATAATCTCAGTGTTGTTCTTTTTCCGTAAGACTTACTCTCCATCATCTGGTAAATGCTATAACTGACCTTGAGACCACATACACGTACTGCATGTCTCACAGTTTCTCAACTCAGGGAGGAGGGATTACTTCTGTTGTTGAATGGAACAAGCAATATTCAAAAAAGCTCAGAAATATTAACTGCTTACATAAAACTTTTTATAACTGACATGTTTCTGAAAACTTAAGTGTCACAGGAAGAAAACCACTACCCTGATTACACAGGGTTTTGTTTGTGGAATGCCTAACACATGCCTGCAAGGAGAAAGTAATCTCTTTCTCTCTCTTTTTTTATATTCAATAAACTTTCCAAAGTACAGAAAATACACATTCATTTCCTGCAAGCAAAGGGGATATTTGTCTCAGCCAAGAAAAGAAACACTACTTGGTTGCTCTTCTAACAAAAAGAACATTAGGAACAGGCATATTAAGAGATCTAAGGCTTATTGTGGTTATGTGAATCATTGGATATGAATCATATTAAAACTGTATGGGCCTTTAATGAAGAGGTCTATCATGGGCCAATGACAGAAACCATGGAATATTTTAAAGTGCACAAATCCTTTTCTTTTAAAAATTGTCTGCTGCTAACAGTTCAAAGACAAAACCAGTTTTTTAGTCTTTTTTCTGTATTATCATACATCTATAAATTGAGCCATGTAGATTTTTTTCCTGCATGTACTTTAAATAAGAACTTTTAGTATCTAAATCCAGCTATTAAGCAATCTACCTGGTCTTTTTGGAAATCAGTTTGAAACAACACTATGTGAAAGCCCTTTTCAAGATGAAGGTCCATTTTGAGATAAGAGTAAACAAGATTTTTTTTTATACTCACATAAAATCTTGAAAAGACATCTGATGTGAGTGTTTGAAGAATTCTCCTGAGCTTTCTGAGCAGCAGCTCTTCCTGCAGTGGAAAATAACTGTGGTCAAGAATGTATTAGTGTTTAGATGATGAGAGATGCATCAGTGCAACGGCCTCACTGGAAGCTGTGGTTTAAAGGAACTGTAGGTTTTGTCCATAACGTTTTAAGTAAAGCTTCCTTAAGCTTTACTACACTTACTGGCAAAACTTGCATAGACTTTGACAGGAGGAAAATTGAGCCTGTTGTCCAGAGCAGTACAAAGAGTGTATGCTCAAGTACGATATGCTCCTGCCCACTGCCATTGTCAGATAACATATGCCTATTAAACAGAACTTGAAGTAAAGTTAAAAAGTGAAAGTTGCTGATAATTGTATGCAAAGTTGTTAATAAGTAGCTGAGAATGCATATCATAGAACACAGCATGTTTTCTCTGTACTCTTATACAAGACAAAACAATTCAGTTTGAAATTAATTTAATTCAACCCCAGGGACAAAAAGCAGAGACTTTTAAATATATTTTTTACTTTTTTGCTTCTTTCTTTTCTTTCTTTTTCATTTGCAAAAGCAATAAGGTTTGGTTAAACTGAAAGGCTCAGTCAACAGGTATTTCCTGAAAATATTTTCCATAAAGAGTTGAATGTGGGTCTCCAGAATGAAAGCTGATACTTTCTTTTTTTAATTTTCCAGCCAAAGGTTTCTATGATCTTGATTCTTTAAAAGAGGCTACCTGGACCAGCGCCCAGAACCAGCTAGTTCCATGTGATATTTGTGGGCGTACTTTCCTTCCGGACACACTGATCGTCCACCAGCGGTCCTGTAAACTGAAATCTGCAACGTGAAGTGGATGTACCACATATGCATACATATGCGTGAGTGCTCACACACGTGTGTGAGTGCATGTGTGCATGGATACACATGCAAGCACCCATACCTTTCAGCCAAACCATGAGAGAAATAAAATCCAGCTGGAGAGCCATGGACATCAAATCTGTAGTGTGTAGTCAGATCACATGATTCAAAAGCCCTAAAAGTAAAATCAGCAGTTGTTACTCTGGTGTAAGGTCAAATACTGTGATTTTTTTTAGCAGAAGTAGCAAAAATGCCTCCTCATTTCTGTTGTTCGGGTAGGGTCACCTTGAAACTACAGTTTGAGAGGGATAGCATAAGAATACTTGAATGTTAACTACCATCTTCCTTCTCCTAGTCCTGTGCTTTGTTGGGTACAGGAGAACTGAAGTGATTAATCCTCCCAGGTTGCTTTCTGAATCACTGTGCTATCTTCATCTCTGTTGGTCAAATGAGGGATGTTCTTTAGCCTCACTCCTTTCACAGCCTTTCAGATTTAACTGTCTGGACCTCTGAAAGAAGTTGGGCCTTCTGTCTGCATTTCCCATTTTACGTGACAAGTTTGGGTTATTTTGTGTTCAGCAAAGGAATGCAAAAAATGAGCCATGACTGTTAGGGGTCTTTCACTGCAGAGATCCCCAAGAGAGTATCCCACAAGGATCCATATTGTAGTCTTGCTTTTCAACAGATCTGTGAGACTGGGAGAGGTGGTATAATGTCAGGACCTCCCTTATCAACACGGACATTTGGCTGCATGTCCGTTGCTCAGTGAACGGAAGCTTCAGACAACTTTTAGGAAATGAGAGTTTCGATGAGAAGTAGCTCATTGAATCTCAGTGGAAGCAAAACCAGACTGATGTTGATCAATTACTGAAAACTAATTCTTTGAAAATTTTGTTTCCTCTCTGTCAAAGACTTGTCTAGTTAGTGTAAGGACCTCCAGCTGGATTTGACTAATCAGAGAACACAAGTAGAATCACAGAATCACAGAATGTCAGGAGTT
>NW_010201562.1:0-785 GCF_000695765.1 Mesitornis unicolor
GCTTCCCCTTGTACTTGTAGGGGACTTCAACTTCCTGGATATCTGCTGGAAATATAACACAGCAGAGAGGGAACAGTTCTGGAGGTTCCTGGAGTGTGTGGAAGAGAACTTCCTGACACAGCTGGTGAAGGAACCAACAAGGGAAGGTGCCCTGCTGGACCTGCTCTTTGCAAACAGAGAAGGTCTTGTGGGGGATGTAATGGTTGGAGGCTGTCTTGGGCATAGTGATAATGAAATTATAGAGTTTTCAGTCCTTGGAGAAGCAAGGAGGGGGGCTAGCAGAACTGCCACTTGGGACTTCTGGTGGGCAGACTTTGGCCTGTTTAGGGACTTGGTTGGCACAGTTCCTTGGGAGGCAGTTCTGAAAGGTGAAGGAGTCCAGGAAGGCTGGACACTCTTCAAGAAGGAACTCTCAAAGGCACAGGAACAGGCTGTCCCCGTGTGTTGAAAAATGAGCCGACAGGGATCAAGACCGGCCTGGCTGAACAGAGAGCTCTGGCTGGAGCTCAGGAAAAAGAAGAGAGTTTATGATCTTTGGAGGAAGGGGCAGGCATCTCAGGAGGAGTATAAGGCTACTGTGAGGCTGTGCAGGGAGAAAATTAGAAGGGCTAAAGCACAGCTGGAACTTAATTTAGCTAGTGCTGTTAAAGACAACAAAAAGGGTTTCTATCAATACATTGGCAATAAAAAGAGAACTAAGGAGAGTCTCCCCCCTCTAGTAGATGTGGGGGGACGCATAGTGACCAGGGATGAGAGAAAGGCTGAGGTACTTAATGCCTTCTTTG
>NW_010201563.1:0-13002 GCF_000695765.1 Mesitornis unicolor
AAAACAGAGCCCTGGGGAACACCACTTGTGAAACAGGCTAGACAGGCTTTACAGAGGTACCTGGACAGGCTGGATCAATGGGCCATGGCCAATTGTATGAGGTTCAACAAGGCCAAGTGCTGGGTCCTGCACTTGTGTCACAACAACCCCATGCAGCGCTGCAGGCTTGGGGAGGGGTGCCTGGAGAGCTGCCTGGAGGAGAAGGACCTGGGGGTGTTGCTTGATAGTTGACTGAACATAAGCCAGCAGCGTGCCCAGGTGGCCAAGAAGGCCAATGGCATCCTTGCCTGCATCAGGAATAGTGTGGCCAGCAGGAGCAGGGAAGCGATCCTTTCCTGTACTCGGCACTGGAAAAGCTGCACCTCAAATACCGTGTTCATTTTTTGGGTCCCTCACTACAAGAGGGACACTGAGGTGCTGGAGCGTGTCCAGAGAAAGGCAATGAAGCTGGTGAAAGGTTTAGAGCACAAGTCTTATGAGGAGCATCTGAGGAAGCTGGGGTTGTTTAGTCTGGAGAAAAGAAGACTGAGAGGGGGAGACATCACTCTCTACACCTTCCTGAAAGGAGACTGTAGTGAGTGGGCTGTTGGTCTCTTCTCCCTGGTAGCTGTACCAACATTCCTGAAAGCAGAGGCATCCTTTGCTCACCCATCTCTCATCAAATTCCCCTTTCCAAGGGTATGCCTCATCTCACAGTTTCAGCTCCCTCACTAATGATTTTTCTTAATTGGCCAGTCTAAGCTGCTGCAGGATGATACAACATCATGCTCCAGCAGCACACTCTGATCCAGGAGCAAGGGAATGAAATACTCCTCCTCCATCATCTTGAGAACATGGAGCAGCAGTGACGAGACTGCAGCACCTACTGTTCCACCACATCACTGTGCTGTTCACTGCCCCACACACAGAAAGTCTTCGTCTTTTTCATTTCCACGTGCTACCAACTGCAATTCATGCAGGACATGGTCTAATGAGAACTCACAGGCCCTCAAGAAAGGGAGTTAATTAAAAACAAAACCAAAAATCCTCTATGCTTACATTTCAGTACCTTTCTGACCTCTAGCTTGCTGTGTTATGCACACTGTGACAGGCATCACAGAATTTTAATGCAAAAATATTTCTTTCCATAAGGAGTATTTATCATCCTTTTCATGGAATATCCTGTAAGAATTTAAACAGCCCTAGAAGAGGCACTTTCACAGCATCCCAGTGACAGACAACTCCTCTCCTTTCCAGCCCACTGTAATTTATTACGGTGTCATAACTTGCAAACTCAGACTCTAGTAGGGCAGGAAGGGGCAGAAAAGTAGTTTGAGCAAGACCTATAGCAATAAGAAAGTGTTTTTCAGGAGAAGCCCAGAAAATCATGACTCTCTCTCTGCCTCTAAAGAGGTTATTTTTCTCAACAAATCAAACCCTTTTGTTTATCTTCCAAACATATTTTGGCTGAGCTTCCAACTTCTAGAAAAGAGGCAGGAAGTCGCAAATGAATTATAGTATCATTAAAATGATAACAGTCCAGAAGTTTATACAACCTTTAAGGCCTCTGTTGAAAGTAAGGGGGGTTTGTATATTATTTTCTAAAGTTGCTCTGCTTAACATTTATAGAACTTCATTTACCTGTAGATAAAAACATTACTGTGAACATTACCCTTCCTTTGGGAAAGTATCTTCAAGTAGATGAGCCAGAGATACTTATGCAAGCAACAGGTATTTCTGATTCAGTTTCTCAGAAGTGAGAACCAGAATAAAATTTAAAATTCCTGCCCATTTGGCAGAGCACAGAGCTCTTTCTGTCTCCTCTCTCTGTCTAAGCCGTGACATGGTAATTCACAAAATGAATTCAAGTCCTGAACATATCTGCTATTTTACATCTGGTTCCTGTTATTTTAACCTCAGAAGCAAACTGAAAAAAAATATCTGATTTCTGCTGATTACTTATACTTTCTTAAAGTTCCCTTCCTTTGCTCTATCAGCCAGCTTATTTAGAGGATATTACCCCAATCCAACAAAGAACTTAAGAATATGAGTATTTCCAATGAAGGCAAGGGCTCTAATGGATCAAAATGCCTTATTTATTAGGGTTCATCAGCTCCTGCTTCATATCCTAACAACTCAACTGAAATACTCTTACACTTCCATTATGATGCCTGTTGTATTAGTGATAGAGCACCTACGCTCAACCTGGGAGTTCAGTCCTACCTTGTAGAGGAGTTTCTTGAGCAACAAGGGCATGTTGCAATGTGGGGTATTGTGAACAATCCAGGCTTTGAGAAAGACGCTGTGTCCAAGGAGGGTTGGGGAATGAAAAACTAAGTATCAAAGGAAGGTTCAGAACTGAGGAAATAGGTAACAAAGAGACAGTGAGAAAGAAAACTAAAGCAAAGAGATAGAGAAACTGCAAGGCTTGCAAAAACCAAAGCGTGCTGTTAGCAATATAACTAACCAATCATTATAGAGGGGCGTTATGCGAATAGTTGAACCAATAATATTATGCCGCATGTATGCCTCTGTAATATATAAACATGCCTGTGTTTCACAATAAAGTAGAAGCATTCACCATACTCCTATGGAGACTGTGTTTGTATTCTGAAGCTCCCCTAACCCTTCACTACCTTCCTAGGGGCTACTTTTCATACATCAACTATCAGATTCCTCTTCCTCCAAACCTTTACCACAGCTATTAACAACTGACATTGGGCCAGTTGCCTCTGAAGAACAAGCGGTCAGAGTGCACATGCAGCATCCTGTCTGCCTGGGGGAACAACCAGAAAACCAGAGTACACTTGTATTTTTAGAAAAAATAACAGTTTGCTGCTGCTCTCTGTTCTCAGTAAGTCACGACTGCCCAAGGCAGACCGACCATCACAAAAGACAGGACAAGGCTCTCCCCAGTTACACTGCAGCAGTCCTACTCACTTCACTGCGATTTGCTCATTTAAATAAGAATAGCATGTAACTTTGTATGATCACAGACTTATCCGGTGCAGTTAGAGAGCAAAATCTGCAAGCAATTTAATAAATGAGTTTGTAAGGGCATAATAGTCACTAAAATAAACAGTGCTCAAGGAGATTCCTACTGCTTCATTTGTCATGTCTTGTATTGCCTGATAGAAGTTCACATGAATTAGGAACAAAGGGCATTAGCATTCCAGAATTCAAGAGAAATGCATGATAAGACAGAGGGTTGTTCCTGCATCACTGCTTGCCTGCTGTGATTGACACTGGTTGTCAGGACTCCCACAGAACCTTCTCTATCCTACTCTTACTCCATCTCATCCAGTGACCCAGCAGGCAGGCCAGGAAACTTCACCTCTGAAACATAGAGGCGGGTGAAGGAGGAAAGGTGTGGAACTACATACTACCCTGGCACTTTCTTTCTCAAAAACATATTGCAGTACCTTCACAGGCACTGCTGCTTCTTTCTCTCCTTCTTTTAAAAGGAGAAAAGCAAGCACTACCTTTACCTGTGGGAGTCAAGAAAACAAATCTCACAGCTCAAGAGCAGCAAGATGCACCCTTACTTGGACACCCTGTGGTCAGTCCTGTAGGAAAGGGACCACTAGCTAGCACTAGCAGCTACTACTGCTACTGGAGCCTGCATCCTTCTTACGAGCTCCTCATGAGCGACACGTCCTACTCATACACAGCTGTGTCAGGCTCCAGGTACCAATGCAAGCCAGCACCGCTATCCAAAGCGGAGACCCATCTTTCCTTTACTGCATCTCACTCCTGTCCCCTGAACCACTCTCTCTCATGGCTGTTCGTGTGTTGCTGTTTTGTTAAAATTAGCATCTTCCCCAGAACAAAACTCCATGAAAAAGGGCCTTGGTAAAGAAGGTCACCCATTAGCAAGGGACAACCTGACCAGAGTGGGGGAGCAGAGGGATACATCTGCCCCATGGAGAATCTTCTAAAGCCAAACTGCAAGTCCACAACTCAGCAGCAACACACAGGTAACCCCAAGGCTAACAAGCATCTGCTGCTTCTCATAGTCCTCAGGTTCCCCTACATTGTCCCATTACAGAATTGTACAAAGTTATTTTGTTTTCTCACAAGAGAAAGGCAGAGGAGCCCAGAAACTGAAGGAACATATTAGTGCAAAAAAATTTCAGTGGATTTCTGTGGATGACTGATGCAGAATTCATGTATTGGTGATGGAGTGACAAGGTACCAAAATACACCAGTGCTATACCAGAAAGCAGGAAGACAGCACTTACACTTTTTCTTCCAGCTTATTCATTTAAACATTAAGGCAAATACTTGAGATATTTTTCATGCACTTCATAAAGTAATAGCAGTAAAATATCTAGGTAAGGAAGCTGTTCTACATTAAATGGGGGGGAACCAAAACCATAATAGCCTAGACTTCATAGCAAAAAGATTAAAGTATGCAAGTAAGGGGGTGGAAGAAGGGCAAGAAATGGGAGTGACATACTGCAAAGAAGTAACATTACTGCATATTTAATGGAGTACAAGATTTCTAGTTGTAAACCCATCAGATTCTGAAAGCCAAACCATCTTCCTCCCCTCCCTTCCTAACCATTCCCCACTGTGATGCAAGGGGCTGGGTGGGTCATGTCACAACACTCACGCATTTCCTTTTCCTGGGGGACTGTATCCCAATTCTACAATAACATGCCCTCATAAAGGCTCTTTTCATCCCAAAACACCAAAACAAAACAAAAAAATCCCACACACAGAGTCTCATCTTTGACTCTCTACTCCTGTATGTCCCACAAAGCTTGCAAGACTTGTCTGCATTAGGAAACACGCAGATCCTGTAATTCCTGAGCTGTTTGAATGGCCTCACTGCTCTGGCCCGGCTGTTGAACTACACGTTGCTCCATGGCCATACCAGCCAGTAGTCTGGAAGAAAGTGCTGGTTGACATCCATGAAAATCAGAGAACATTCTTGATCTCAAGGGAAGAGGGAGAACTGTATTCACTCAAGGCAGTGCAAAAGAGTCACTGTCATTCACCAAAATAGCTTACAAACGTCAGTGACTGAGGAAGACAGTCTGATACTTGTGTGAGTTTTGAATAAGAAAGTGTTTTTCTGTTTTATGCCAGACCACTGTCTAGAATTACTCTTTTCCATAGCAGAAAGAAAACAAAGTTAAAACACTAAAAAAGTGTTGCTTGAGAGCTTCTAGTAACTGCAGCTCAGACCTCTTCCTTACAGCCAGAACTGTATTTTGAAAAGAAGAGGATGGGGGAAAAGTCACACCACACATTAACAGAACACGACTGATCTGTCTGGAGAAGCAGCCAAACCGAGTCTCTCCTGTCCAAAACATACAAGGACAGTCACACCTACTAGGTTTTCTATGCTAGCACTAGGTCACTGAAGTTAGCTCTTCTACAAAGCTGAAGGTCACAAGGCGGATACTTGGGTGGGAAGGTGGGACCCTCCGCCTTCTGACAGATTTGGTTCAAATTGGCTGAAAGAGTCAAACATTATCAGCATGGGTGACTGCATGTGCCTGACACCCTCACACATAACATGATCATATAAGCTCATTTTTTCAAGTGTAGTTTCCCAAGGAAACATGGGAAGGAAAGCAATTTTCACTGGCAGTCCAAGCAGAAGCAGAGTTTAACCTGGCACCGCTCACAAGTACTCAATTAGTTTCCAATTCAAGAACAGAAAAGAACAAAGTAATAGACCAGTAAAGGCTTAGAACAAGCCTGGAACTGTGCCATCAAATGGAAATGAGGGGAATCAGGCTACAAATAGCCCTGCTGTGGGCATACAAAGTTCTCCTTTGACAACGCTTCTCCCACAGGACACCTTTGGTTCTCATCAAAAGAGCCAACATAGTAATTGCAAGAAAGACAGTAGTTTTGAATGCACGTATCAAGAGGATTTCCAGCAGTCAAAATCCACATGCACAAAACCAGTGAGCTGACATACAGATCACACTGCTGAGTTGTCTAGCCCATTCAAACATTAACCAAGGCATAAATCAGTACTGTCACATGCTAAGCAAAAGCAGATGGAAGAAAGCCACCAAAAAGCTGCATTCATAGAATCACTGAATGGTTTTGGTTGGAAAAGACCTTTAAGATCATCCAGTCAAACCATTGATACAGCTTAAGTCCACCACTAGACCATGTTCCTAAGCACGACATCTGCTCATTTCTTAAACTCCTCCAGGGATGGTCACTGAACCACCTCCCCAGGCAGCCTGTTCCAGTGCTTGAAATTCATCCTGATATCCAAGCCAAACCTCCCCTGGCACAACTTGCAGCCGTTTCCCCTTGTCCTGTCTTCCCCTTGTCCTTATCTGTACAGCAAAGGGAGGAGAGGAGAAGACTTTCCCTGGGCTGCATCTCTGGGATGAACACACTGGAGTGTTTCTCTAGAGCACTTAGCTCTCCAGTTGATTGAAAATTATGCAGCCAATATTCTTGGCTTCCTTGGGCTTCCACCAGCCCAACTAGAAACACTTCAAAGCAGGGTCTTGGTGAGGAACATGTAGTGAAATGATGTAAGTACACGTGTAACAGTTAGGTTGCACTGGGGTTTGAGAGAAGAGGGTAGCAAGGGTCAGCTCCTAAAGAAAAGTGCATGCTGTAGACCTGGAGATGGCATGAAAGCTGAATCCCGTCCCTAAGGGAAAGAACTGGTGTATTTCTGAATCCTGTTAGCTGAAAGGAGGGTGCTGCTGTGGGGAGACTCTTTGCATTGAATCAAGTTTATGTTCTGTCTCTCCGCCTGCAGAGCTACAGACACATGTCTTCCAGTCTTGTTTCTGTGCGAGGTGGCTCTCCAGGGACTTTAATGGTGTGGTTACCATGGGAGCCAATTCAAAGCGGATTGTCATGCCATGAGAACGAGAAGATATGTGCAAATTCTGTTGTAGCATTTTGCAGGGTTTCAGATTTTAAGATTTCTTGCAAGAAAAGTATTTCTATTATTTACATGGGGCTATAACTGGTTTTTGTGTTAAGCATTTCTGAAATCAAACTGTCTCTGTGATAGAGAGGACAGCATGGCAAAACAAGTTGGACAGCCTGCAGTGGGTGCAGTTAGAAGAATCTTAACTTGAGATACAATTTTCCTCTGGGAATTGTTCTGTTTGGTTGTACTGGTTTTGAGTTACCTTGAATCCCATTAATATAGCGCACTCATCAAAATCCAAGATTAATCCGTTTTTCCTCACATATTTATATCTTCATCCTTTCCATTGCCCTGCTTGTGGTGGCTGACACTTTAACCTGCTGCAAGACTTGAGAAAAGTCCTCAGCTGAGAGTTGAAGGTGATAGTTCCAGACAAGACCACTGTGATAAGTGATGTGCTGTGCACCTCAAACTTGTTTCTTCATCCATGAAAATCGGATGGGTTATTCATGCTGAACCCCTACAGTTTAAAGCATCTGCTTGCCACCAGAACTTGTTCAGTGACTTTGGACTTAACAGCTTGGGGGCTGACCTCTGGACCTCCAGGATCTCTAGGTTCCTGTGCTGACAGTGTTTCTAGCACTCATAGCATCCCAGTCCACCAGCACAGCAGACATAGCAGATGTGCTTCTTTGGAAACTTTTTATTGTGTGAAATTAAATCAAATCTCTAAATTTTAATTGCTAATTTATTTTAGAAAGAACAGTTTGTCTCTGACCTACATATCGGACTCAAATGTGACTTTCAGAAGACTCTTCTTTATTGTTGAAAATCTGAAATAGCATTAAGACTAAAGGGATGCTGTTGTCTCTCTTCTTGTAACTTTCTTTCCCCTTTTCTACTGGTAGTGTGGCCTCTAGTTCTTCATGGAGAAGGAAGCTACATCGACAGGTGGAGAGTTGGGGACTGTTTTATTGTTTGCTGTTTGTAGGCCCACTGGGGGAAAGCTCTTTTTGAGCAGAACTGCTGATTAGTTTTTTTTTCTTACACCCTCTCTGTAGGAATGGTTTTAAATTGTTCTTTTTTTATCAATACAGAAAAAAATTCTGGTCTGTGAACAAAGATTTTTAGTATTAATGCCGGTATATTTTGATGACTTGTCAAAAAACAGTAACAAAGCCCTCAAACACTTCTGGAAACAATTTTTGTCCTATGCATAAGTTCTGCATTGAAAATTCTAATTCTTTGTTCCAGCGTTATTGGGATTGTTTAATCTGTTTCGCTTATTTCTACAGAGGAAATTTTTTGGGGGCTGTCAAATGCACAAGCTATTAAGAAAACTATCATTCCCTAGAGATAAGGCATTTTCATAACAACATTGCTATTCAGGTAATTTCATTCAAATTTTATCAGATATTTTTCTAGGCCCATTTCAGTAACGGGATGTAAGGATAAAGATGTGCACAGCTGAGGAAGCCAAACTGGAGTGAGAATTAGAGCATTGCCAAGGAACTGGAAAAGATTTGTTCTAGTTCAAGGAGAATATAAGCATTTGGTGCAGGTGACATGAGAATGAGAGAGTCCACAAAACAGAGAAGAAGCAAAGGCTTGTACCCTATATCGAATAATGAACTGATACTCCTTACTCGGGGATTCCAAAATACTTTACAAGCATCAGTGAACGATTTGGTTGTGCAGTCATGGTGTACTTCAGCACT
Organism: Mesitornis unicolor; assembly: GCF_000695765.1. Classification (NCBI taxonomy): domain Eukaryota; kingdom Metazoa; phylum Chordata; class Aves; order Mesitornithiformes; family Mesitornithidae; genus Mesitornis; species Mesitornis unicolor. The sequence goes on from NW_010201563.1 coordinate 8,566, forward strand.
AGTGTGTGTCGTAAAAACTTCCATGGATGTTTAGAGCAGGACAGTGGTTGATGATTTGGCTTTTGGTTCAGTAGAACATTGTTCCAAAAGGATAAAGCATTCTTTGCAGAGACTCCTTTAATGGCAGGGAGAGGAGGATATTTGCCCTAGTCAGTGAAATGAACTTTTATTGCACATGGAGTGCATGAGCACGTTTCATTCAGGGCACATGCTTTCAGCTTCAAAAAGAAGCTTTTTGTACCTATTTAAAAACTATACCCTCTCAAAACCATTCATACTGTGGTGCATATGATTTTCCCTCAGGGAACAGAGAGAATAAACTGAACATCAGGTGTTAGCTGCAGCACTTGGTGCACTGCTGGGAGGCACTTGAGTATGACAGTGATACAGGCAGTGTCAGGAGCAGTGCTGCACAGGAGAGCGTGTTTGTGCCAGCAGACTGTGTGTTTGATGTTCACCACAGTATTTCTATAGAGCACAGCTATGTTTGAGCACCTAAGCTAAAAGCATTTTTGCTCCACAGCCCCCAACTAGTCTAGAAATACAGCTGGAACACCTTGTAGCTCCAGCGAATGCAAGAAAATAGGAAGATACCTCATTTTAAGATTGAAAGAAGCTATTTCTGCCAAGAAAACTCACCTCAGCAGAGCTCGCAAATTCTTGCCATCCCTGTGCTGTTTGCTGATCATAGAATGCACAAATCTATCAACGAATGCAATACAATTACTTTATTCTTATGGACAGGATTTTTCTGAAACTTCTTTGGAGTTCGGGAACCTGCTTGTCACTGGCTTTCCTTGTGGCAGGAGCACTGATTCTCTGAGGCTATCTGGAGCATCCTGCTGGCAATGCTGTACAAGCAATTCATGAGGCGTTATAGGCAAGGGACAGAAATGGTTTGCTTGTGCATCAACTGTGTATCTGTGCGGGGAAAAAAGGCTGTTTCCACAATGCCTGCAGAGTAGACTATAGCAAGGGTTTGGGACTTGTAGTGGAAAGTGCTGCAAATTGAAGAAAGTAGTTGGTATTGCAAGGGGTGCTGGTGTCAGAGAGTACGTGCCTTGTATACCAGGCTCTTGGTTACTATTTTTATGTAAAATTCACTGCTTACTCTGAAATCCACTGTAGTTACCCAGGTTTTCTGGACAGCAGGAAAAACGTTAAGACTGTCTTTCCCATCTCTTCTGCCATGACAAAGCTGCTCTGTTCAATCTGGCCTTTTGATTTTTGTATTCATTTCTAAAAGGGTTACCTAACGGGGAATTTTATACTCCTAGCCATGAAAGACTGAGCTTTAGAAACTGTTTTAATTTAAGAAACTTGATCTTTAAAAATGCTGTGTCTGCAGAGGCACTGTATGTTAGCACTTCGGGCACGTGCCTGTGCTGATTTCTTGTCAGAGATAGGCTTCTCTCTATATCTTGTTCAAAGAGACTTTTACTACTTCAGGCCTGAAGCCACTATTGTAATAAAATATGATGTTATCTTCAAACTGACAATTACCTGGAGATATTTTTTCTTGGATAAATTCCCCTGCCTTTATTTTCCTGTCCTGTGTGCAGAAATAAAGCAGCAGCATAATTCTTACCAGCTTTCTGTTTTGTTTGACCCTGTTTTATGGAAACCTTTCTTCAAGGGCTACCATTAAGCATTTGAACGGGGACACTGTATGATCTCTGCTGTGCTGAAGGGGCAATATAAAAATGACAGAAGCAATGAGACAAAGTGCAGTGTGAATATGCTCCAGTAGCTTAGTTTTGAAAAGCTTTGTTTAAGCCATCACGTAAAAGTGACACAAGATAGTTTTATGGTTTAAAAAATGAAGAGAGAATTATGTAGGTAATCTTTGCAACCTAGTAAAAACGTAGTGTACAGAAATTGAAGTGTTACAGCTTCCTGCGATCTAAATTGGCATCTAATCTTAGTCAGTAGGTAAGGATGTTGTTTATAGTGATTGCTTTTTTTTATCACGTAAGAACAAAGTTGTGTTCTGAAAACCTTCATTATGTGAATCAGGCAACTAAGGCAATCCAGGTAATAAGTAAAATCTCTGAAGATCAAGGAAGCTCCATGATTTACCTCATATTTATAATTGGCCCAGACCTTTATTTTAATGTTCTGAATATTAGCCTGGAAACTGCATTGAGGGGAGGAGTGGTCTCACTATTAGGGGCAAAATCTCTTTCTATTTAGAGCCTAAAGCTGTATTTTGCCTATTATCCAGATTTGTTGTGGGGTTTTTTTGGTGTTTGTTGTTTGTTTGTTTTGTTTTGTTTTCTAATCAGCAAGTTGCTTTTCCTGCAAAGGAGATCCTTGGCTGCTACAGGGACTGCTCCAGCTATGGAACAATTTTTTTCTGGTCAAGAGTAAAACCTTCAACTTATGTTAATTCTGTGCAGCTAAAGCTGTCTAAGAATTTGTTGTGATTTAACCTCAGCTAGCAACTCAGCACCATGCATCCTCTCACTCACCTCCTGCCTCCCTGCTCCCTTCCCCAGTAGGATGAGGGAGAGAATCAGAGGAAAAACGTAAGAAAGCTCATGGGTTGAGATAAAAACAGATTAGTGATTGCAATAAAATAAAAATAAAATAATTATAATAAACTTTAGTGATAATGAAGACAAGAAAAAAAGTAAAAGAAAACAAGACCAAGAGAAACAAGTGATGCAACTGCTCACCACTTGCTGACTGACGCCCAGACAGTCCCTAAGCAGCAATCGCATGTCCTGGCCAGCTCCCCCCAGCTTATATACTGAGCATGATGTCTTATGGCGTAGAAAATCTCTTTGGCCAGTTTGGGTCAGCTGTCCTGGCTGTGTCTCTTCTTCTGTAAGAAGCTGGGAGGACAGGGGCAGTATGAGAAGCTGAAAAAGTCCTTGTCCTAATGAAAACGTGGTGTGGCAACAACTACAACAATGGTGTGTTATCACATTCTCAACACAAATCCAAGACGTAGTCTCATACCACCTGCTATGAAGAAAATTATCCCAGGTAAAAGGAGCACAGAATTACACATTTAACCAATCGTTTAGGATTTCCTTCTGCAGATGACAGGGAAAAAGAAAGAGAAAGGAAACTTGCAGAGAGAGATTCATCCCGCCTCAGATAGGGCTTACCTCAAGTTGAGATACACTGGAGTTGCTGGTTTTTTTCCTTTGGCTATGCAGGGAGCCAAGATGTCCCTCTGAGACTGCATCTGGCAGTGAAATGGCTCAAGTTGTATGTGGGTGTTTGTGTGTGCGATTTGAATCCCAAGCATAGTCCTTAGAGCAACAACTGACTTTGTTACAGAGGGTGAACAGTGAGATCATGCAGCATTTGCAACCAGAGAAGTTTTACTTTGGAGGTTGATGCTCAGTTTGTGCTCTCATGTGGGTAGCTTACATATATTTAGTTGAGCATGATGGTAACTGTGTAAAGGAGACCCAGCTTCAGACCCTGCTTCTCCTGTTAGACAGTCTCTGCAAATACTTCACAATGTGCTTGGAAGAAGCTCAGTCTATTTGCTTGGTCAGTTAACTGCTTACTGTGGTAATGACGAAGGATGGATTTTGTCCGCACGGTACACCAAAATTTTAATAAAAAACAGAGAGAATGTATCTTAAATTAATAAAGTGCTTTTTGAAATAGGAGCTTATGTAAAATCAAAAGTTTTGGAGCTGGGAGTCAACTCTTTGGGTTTTGGAGTGCATTTACCTCCCCTGAATTCACTGAGTAATTCCGCTGTTGTCCAAGTTTTACAGACCTTTCAGGGTCCAGCTGGCATTCCTCCCAGTAGCTTGTCATTCATTTGGAAGATCAGCTACGGGAGAGAGTGGTTATCTGGCCGTTCTACCATTTTTTGTCAGTGTAGGTATAGTCTCACTTCAAGTCTTGTGTCCTGGAGCTGATTAAAGAGTGCATGAGGGGCCCTGCTGTAATGACACCAACAAGTTTAGAAGGATTTTTTTTAGCATCTTGTGTGTGGGCTTTCTCTTCTTCCATAATGATGTGGTTTTCTTCTCATCCAACTTTTTTACCTCAGATGAATTTTAAAATGCTAAAACTGGTAGATAAATAAAAATCTCATGCAAGTCAGTGCAAAGCTGCAGACCTGCAGTCTGACTTTGATTAAGCCAGCTTGTCCGTCAGACCATTTACCTGTCTGTGAAATGGACACAGCTATCTCTGAGGGGCTTCTAAAGGTACATTACGATTTTGAGTGTGTATACTGAGTACCCATAGGAGGATAAGAAGGGGAAGGTTTTGAATGTTCCTGCATAACCAGAATGTCTAGTGAGAAGTCACGTACAGCTAGTCTTGCTTTATTTTCTGCTCTCCCACTTTGGTGTTTCGGCTTGCAAGCTCTGAAAACATTTCACTGACATTATAACTTTGACCAGAGATGAGACTTCATCTCACTTGGCAAACAACAACCCGTTGCAGCGCTACAGGCTT
>NW_010201564.1:0-3260 GCF_000695765.1 Mesitornis unicolor
GTGTCTCATCTCATGTGGAAAAAAAAGAAACAAGGTAGTACAATAGCATTTAACAGCTGATAATAGTGCTTCTGCCTGATTTGTTCTAATTACACAGACGGAACATGCTCAGTGTTCCAAGCAACCATTAATTACCTGTTCTACACCCCAAGTGTATGTTTTTTGTCAGAGTTTTTAAGCTAAGATTCAAATTCTTTTCAGAAAAGAATTGCACATCAAAGTTTAAATGATCTAGTAACTCTCCTTCCACACCCCAAAACTTGCCTTTTTGCTTCATTTAGTGCAGACATTTAATTTCACTGCTAGCATTCTTTAAAGTAACTAAATTACTCCTAAGAGGAACTCCAAGTGAAATACCAAATTTGTATCAGAGCATTTGCCAACCACGTGTTTTAAATTATATCCCAAGTTGTTTCATGGCACAACTGTTGCTTTTCACATTGATGAGTAGACAAGAATTTAATTTGAGAAAGTTCACCTCATCACATTTTGTAGTCCCCATGAAAATCGTATGTAATGCAGTTAACAATATTCACCCCTTGTTTTTTTATTTCCCTCCACCTCTCTAAATTTTGAAAAGCAATTGAAATTAATGCAAACGCTGAACTGTTTCTTAATACCTATTTGTGATAACCATTTATGCCTCTAGAGCACATAACTACTTTTCTCTGAAAGTGATTTTGGCAGAAGTAGCAGGCTTGTGGATTGGCCTTACAGAAACAAGAATTCCCATTACGTTTACGGAGCTCTGATGAATTCAAAGCTAAAGCTACTTATAACAAGACTGTGCAAACACAGTCCTTTAAAGGGAAGGAACATTTTGGACCTCTTTTACTCAGAGTGCTTGTGACAGAGGACCATGAATAATTATTGTTAGACAGCGGGAATAATGCTACGTAAAACAGTTCTGAAAGCCCTCTTGCAAAAACGTACACATTCGTTTTAGTAAAAGCAAAGAGCTGACTGTAAAAGCAAATAAAGAACAACCCTGTTAATGGGGAATTTGGCTTTGAAATAATTTCCTGATTTAGCTTAAGGTCTTCTCTTACTTATACAGGCATTTCAAAAACTAAATCCCTGATCTTTAAGAGTGCGGCCTACACAGTCCCTTAAAGTAAATGGGTGAGGCCACAAACCCATGTGCTCCACAATGCTGGATTTGAGTCTCTTTCTATTTCTCCACAATAAATTGTCTTTCAAAACAGACATCGTGATATGCCAAGATTTAAAGTATTCACAATCTGTCAATGTAACATGAAGACAAAAAGAAGCATATCTGAATGCTATTTTAAAAATCCCCACACTGCGATGTTACTGGAGTGACAACTAAATGTGAAATGCTGAGAACGTTACAAGCAAGAAAACGAAGGCTTCATGGCAACTTCAGCCTAGCAATAACCCCAGTGTGAAAATATTTAGACAAGGAATCTACACTGAAAATTACACTTAAACATATTGTATTTACAGAAGGGACATGTTTCATTGCAATTTCTGTTCAAGGCATGCTCCAGCTATGACAGCTCAGGAGACCTCCTGAAGATACTTATTCTTTAAATCCATAATATGAGTCTTCCCCAGGTTTGGCCTCTTTTCAGCCTGAAGCCTGATCTCCTCAGCATTTCTTAGCCACAGTATAGTTTTATTCATGGGTGACTGGAACAGATGAAATAAGAGACAAGTAACGGGAACTACGAACCATTTAACTCTGGGAAAGTACACCTCTTTCAGCCTTTCAATCATGGGTTTAAGGTAGGTTGCAAAGTCTCTACCACATAACCAATAATTCTGTTTCAGTTTGATGTTCTGTATCTTTAGTCATCTTCATTGTCAAAACAGCTCCACACTAACTGAAATAATATGAGGAAAATTAAATAGGGATGATCTCACCCAAACCTGCTTCTTCCTGTGAGAGTAGAGAACTCCTCGATGGCTTCCCCTCTTTCCCCGGTTCGTCCTTATAGGAGATGAAAGCACCTTAGAGGTTTTTGTACTTCCTGCACCACTTCATGTTGCTGCAGGAAGGAATACTTTTCCCCTCATTAACACAAATCAGACATTAGACTTCGCAACTTCTGCTGAAGGTTTTTGTTTTTACCCTGGCAGTTCACTGTCTTTACAAGTGTGCTCAAACATTGTGCTGTCCATTCCTGCCACAGGTTCCAGTACTACTCACCCCTCCCCAGGTTTGGTCTCTTTTCAGCCTGAAGCCTGATCTCCTCAGCATTTCTTAGCCACAGTATAGTTTTAATGCACTGCATATTCTTGTAGATTAATTGAAATAGTTGAAAAGGGAAGGAAATACTTTACTCAAGATTCTCTTCACAAATCGTACTCATGTTTATATAAAAGGTCACAGTCCAATTCTCTAGGGTCTTAAGTACTTCCAAAGCTTGCTCTCTTCCTTTTTTCTCTTATCTCACTAGTATCATTCATCTTTAAAAATTAATGATTCTCCTCTTGCCAGCTTTTCCTTAGTAACCTTCAACAAGTACAAAGTCACTCTATTTTCACATACAAACAGCTAAGATTGGAGTCTCTCATTAAAAAGGGATGAAACAGCATCTTATCTACCTCAGTTGTGTCACCCGACAGAAAAAAATTCCCAAACTCTCATCTGTGAAAACAGAAGTCTTAAATTCATCATACAGGCTTGCCTTTCTTTTGCAACAAAATAGCAGTGATGCAGCACGGACACCTCTTTCTGTGGGACCTCTTGGGTTTGGTGTAACCTTACGGATAGAGGTTTTCCATCCAGTAAGACCAAAACCACAGTGTTCCCTTCCAAACAGCCTGTTTTCTTCCATCTAATTGCCAGGGTACACATGTACCTGTTACTCAAACTAAATACAGAGGAAAAAGGCGTAATACACAGGTGATGGATGTTATCTGCCTCCTCAGGGAGATACTTCCTACCAGTCACTAACTGATAACACGCAGCACAGATTTCCATCAGTCCTCTCAGGCAATGCAGCCCCCAGAGGCTGCCTGCGACACTGTGCTTCCCTTAGCTCTACATCTGTACTCCTATACAGATACAGCTTAAGAGCCTGTAGTCCTCTGAAGTCTCCCTCAGAGTAATACTTAACTAGTCAACTATATAGAGAAAAAGTTTTTCATTACTTGTAATGATTTACAACAAGAACTCCTTACAGAAACAGAATTCTTTTTACTGGACTGTTTAAAGAATTGAAAAATATTGCCTCCGTTCCCAGTAGACTACCAGGTATTGTTTATATTGTACTAATTAATACTCAAAAAAA
>NW_010201565.1:0-2804 GCF_000695765.1 Mesitornis unicolor
GCAGCCCCTGCTCCGGGGGCAAAAACAACAACTGCCGCTGTTCTTCTTTATGAAGGGCTGAATAGAAGAGCTTGCATCCAAGGCACAATATGAGATGAAAAAGACATCCAAGCTCCATGGCGCTAGATAAAACAAAGCCCGCAGAAAAAAAAGGAATCGACTGCTGGAATATGTATTTCTTGTGGGTATGAATAGAAGTGTCTGTGTTTGCCTTGGAGACGGGGGGAAGGAGGCCAAGTGGTTTCATCTCAGCAGGTTTTGCTTTTCAGGACGGAGACACCGAGCGATTTGAGGACCTCCTGCCAGGCCGCCCCAGCAGCCGCTCAGCCCTGGCCCGGGGAAAGGTCCCCCCCACTCCAGCCCATGGACGGGGCGATGCTCGCACACCTCCACGGATGTTAGCAAGAAGGAAAGCCCAAGTTCAAGGGAGCAAAGCCATCACTGGGCTGTGCTGGTGTGTCCTCAGGGCTCGGGGACTTTGGGCTGGAGGTGGGCAAGTGAGGCTGGAAAGCACTGAGGCTGGAGAGCAAACAGTGGTCATCACTGGAGCACACTGGTATCTCCAGGAGTCCCATAAGGATGTGCAGGAACCAAGATGCACAGATTTATGCCTTCATAAAGCCACATAAAAGAGCTGGGGTTTTACTCGTGATAAAGGTTGATGAGAAAGATGAAGGGCTCCTATTGAAAAAGAGGAGGAGCAGGGTTAGGTCCCAGAGGCGATGAGAGTGCAGCTGATGGATCAAAGAGGGGAAGGCAGAAGGTCTCCAGGTGGGAGCGTGGGGGAGCAGGTGCCCTGCAAATGTTTTCCACATTTCTGCCTGGAAAATGTGATGAGCTCATCTGAGAGGAGCCCTGCAGACACCGAGCACACCCAGCTGGCGTTGGGCACGTCAGTAATTGTGGTACCATCGTCTGCATCCGCCTCCCTCAGCGTTTCCATCTCCCTGTCTCTGAGCAGCCCATCCCTGGGCTGAAATTCGGTGTCCGACAGTGATGGAGAGCAGAAGCAGCTGATGAACGATGTTGAGCGCAGAAGGAGATGGGAGATGTTTCCTTGCTCCTCTTGAGCGAGGCCAGACTTGCTCCAGCATCTCCTCCCTGGTGGTTTGGGAGGTTTGGGCCATCCTCCTACCCACTCTTACCCACCCGTGTTGCCATCCATCTCTGTTGGGAAGCCAGGTGGTCTGAGGAGCACCCCTGTCCTCCATGGGCACGTTGCCTCCAGCACCACCCACCACTTCCCTCACCCTCTGAGGCCAAAAATATGGTTTTAATAACATGTCCATAAATCATTCTGTCCATAGCAGCTGAGTGGTGGTGCTGGAAATAAGCCCAAACTCCCCAGGGAAGCCTACACAGTCAACCCCAGTGCTGGTGACACAAACGGTGGCCCCCGTGGCATGAAGGTGGCCACCAATGAGACCCAAGGGCAGCGCTCACCACTGGGTGCAATGCACTCTCCGGGGAAGCAAGGGTGGGATGCAGGGCCCTAAACAGCAGCATCTGGTCCCATATGAGATGCTCTGGGGTCTCAGGGCAAACCATGGGGCTGCCAAGAGCTAGGGGGCACCTGAGCCTGCTGGGGTCCTGCAGGGCACCTAAACAGCACCCAAAATGTGCCCAAGCTCTTGACATGGGACCTGGCCATGGCCATGGCCATGGCAGCACACAAAGATCACCCTGCAGTGGTTTTACCTGTGCTCACAGGTGTCTGGCAAGGTCCATGCTGTTGTAGTCCCACTTCTGCAGCTGAAGATCTGGAGATGAAGTGACCCGGCCACGCTCCTGGGGTCTGGGCTGCCTTTCCATTGGCAAGACCATGGGATGATGGAGACGCTGGTCAGCAGCGATGGCAGTGCCACCTGCGGTGCCACCACAAATCACTTAAGGCTTTCTAAAAAGAAATGTCATGTCAAAATGAGCCCAGCAACACGCATCCTTTTTACAGCCCTCGCTGGATTTTTGTGACAGGTTCCCCCAGCGGAGCCACGGTGGCCCCTGGCAGATACGGGATCCGTCTCGTGACAGATGGGTTGTTTTAAAGGTGTCCCGTTCCCCAGCTCTGGTGATCTGGGAAGCTCATTTGCAGCCTCCAAAGCTGTTCCCCAGCAATCCTCGGAGCCTCTCCCCGAGCACCCATCACTCTCACACCTCACACTGGAATAACAAGCGAGATCCTGCACCGGCTGCACCTCAGGACTGTTCCCCAGCAAATAAACTGGCTGGGATGGCTTTTTTCCTGCCCTCGCGATAGATAATTTCGGGTTCTGAGGATGGGATGGGTTCAGGGATGCTGTGAAGAGCGATGCCCCACCATTGCTGCCCAGGCTTTCCCATCACCCTGCTCTCTCCACCACCTTGCGCTCAGCAGCGATGAGATTTTCTAGCAAGAAAAGTTAAAAAACCCCTCAAAATCACAGAAAAGCCACGCACCTATGCCACAATTTTGGAGGACAAGGCTCATTTGCTACTTGTAGAGATATCCAAAGGGAAGAAACCATTCCCAACTCGAAGGCTTTGCCCATTTCTTTGTCTCAGGCGCTCAGGGGAGCGATGGGAACAAGGCTTCGCAGCGGGATTTCACCCGATATCAAAGCAACAAGAGGGGTTTTCACCTGATGCTGGAAACAATGGCACCCACAGAGGCTCACATTGTTACCTGGACATTTGGAAGCAATTACCTGCATGTTATGTAAAACTTTTATTAAACGACTGGAGAAATTCGGTAATGTGTTAATCATCGCTCGAATGACATCTGCTTAATGCCAGAGATTTTTGAACCGCGGGAGAAGGGTTCAGCA
>NW_010201565.1:2835-9084 GCF_000695765.1 Mesitornis unicolor
AATGATTACCAAAACATATTGCTCCTTTTTTCGTTCTCCTACGTGTTAATTTTTCAGATTTATTCTCTCAGGCTCCCATGTCTCGTGTTTTCACTACGTGTCAGCATCTGTTAGATCCCTGCGTTTCGCAGCTCTTTCGCCTCTGCTCCATGATGGTGCTCGGGCGAGAGACGCAGCCAGCCCTAACCCAGGGCTTATGCCATTTTCCAAACTAATCCAAAGTTTACTGGGGAAATTTGGCTGATGGAGGCATTTCTGGCATCAAAACAAGGGATCGGTAGATGGACTCCAACCCAAAGAATTTGGTGGGTGGAAACGCATCATGGAAAGATGCTCGGATCTTTCCCATTCCTTTTATTTCCCCATGTGGACCTGGAGTCGCTGTAATCCTATGGAAAGCCATAAAATCCTCCTGGGATGCTCATTCTTTAGAGCAAGGCAAGGAGGGATGCTCTGCCCCACTGCGGACACATCAAAACCAAAAGCACAACCCAGCCTTGCAGCATCACTCGATGGAGCCGTTACAGAGAATTTCACCCCAAAACGACTTCATAGAAACTCTTCTTGCAGGTCATTTCCATGCTCTGCCCTGCGTTTCCAGAAGAAACTCGCATTATATATGAGCAAAATATACTTTATCATACACTTTCTACTCCCAACCGTCAAGCCGCGTCTCTAATCTATGCTTTTTGGATTATTTTGTTCCCTCATGTGTGATCTGCCTCTCCCCAGTACAAACCACAGCTTCCATTTATCATCCATCTCTCAGCTTAACGTAACGCAAACTTCCCGCCCGCCTCCCTTTGTAGGTCGAGTTATTTCTGCGACCTTAAACATCCCCTTTCCATATCCTCTTTCGATGGGGGGAAAAAATAACCCCCAAATTTTTAAAGGCCATCTCCAAAACCACAGAATGGCTGGTAATACACATAAATAATGGTTTTTAACAGGGGAACTTCTTGCTTTTTTCCCCTTTATCTTCTATTTTAATAAAGTGCTTCCAGTGATCAGCCCCAGCTTGGATAAATGGGCAGTGATGCTGCTCCCTGAGCCCATAGGACCAGGGGTCACTTCCTGCTTTGCCCCCAAACCGATTTAACTCACAGAGGGTTTGTCCCCAGTTTTGGGACGCACATAGAGAAACGAGCAGCCGATGCTTTGCTTCCCATCGCTGCACTGCCCTGAGCCTGAAAACTGCTGATGGAAACAGAAGATTTCACTGCTTGTTGCATTCTGTCCAAAAACCCCTCATTTTTTGGTCAATAAAATCCTCCTTTTTCTCCATCTCGGAGCACAACTTCCCAAATTTTGCCATGAAGAGGAGAAAAAGGTCAAATACCGAGCAGTCAGTACCTGGCACGGGGGGTTTCAGGCTTGGTTTTGAGGAGGAAAATGAAGAATTTGTACAGAAGCTCATGGCACGCTGCTTCTAGGGCTGAGCACAAGGAGGGAAGAAGATTAAAGCTGATACGAAAATGTAATCAGGCTTCGTTTTGAGGAGGAAAACGAAGAATTTGTACAGAAGCTCATGGCATCGCTTCTTCTAGGGCTGAGCACAAGGAAGGAAGAAGATTAAAGCTGATACGAAAATGTAACTGATGGGCAGGAATTTTTGGGAGCCTCGACTTTAGTCTTTCCTTTTAAATCCAGCGCCCAAAGATGCTGCTCTGGACCATAAATGTGATTTTAAGGCGCTGAGCTCTGGCATTTGTTCCCCTGCTGCACAAATGGGTGACCTTGGATGACACCGACCTGCCAAAAAAGCAGGGGGAAAGAAATAAAAGGTGTTGCTGATATTTATTTATGTTACGTTCCGATTCCTCATCCATCATCAGGTAAACGCGCTCTTGGCAGCGCCGGCAACTTCCTCACATGCAGCCAAGGCGACCACTAAAATTAGCATCAAATCCCAGCAACGCTGGACATCACCTACACCTTATTTTTCACTGGCCATGAATTGCGAGGTGTTTCGCTGCTGTTTCGAATCGGGGCGGGGAATCAGGTTGTTTCTCTGGGTATCGAGATCGGCCCTACGCAACCCACCCCAAATGTGGAAATGACATTTTTTGTTTCACCGGAGAAGTTTTCTCAGCCCTTGCCAAGATGAATTACTGAAATGTCTGAATTAACAGCGCCGAGCGAGACCTCAGACACTAAAACCCCATTTTCATCCTCTTTTTTGCTTAATGAAAGGTCCTCGAGGAGCACATTTCTCCATCAGAGCCAAGGAAAATAAACGCGTGCGTGGTTAAGCAGCGCCGAGAGCCGTGAACGCTATCGACCCTTCCCGTGTCCTGGTGTTATTAAACATCTCCATCCGCATCCCTCCCTGAGACCCCTGCCTCTGCCCCCCCAGGTATCCCCCTCCAACACAGGGAGGTTTGCAGGAGCATTCGGTCCCTGCTCCCAGCCTGATTTAACAGAACTGGGCAGAAAACACAGACTTTTCCTCAGAGGAATATAATATTTGGCTGAGGTTGGTGTGAAAGCCCCGCAGAGAGGGGTGGCTGTGGGTGTCTGGTGGTCTCGGACACGCGGCCACGTCCCTGCATAGCCCCAGGCAAGATTTTGAGCTGGAGAAGTGAAGCAAGGCAGGCAGTGCTAGTGGGAAATGTAATTAATTAGCTGTGTATCATTAATTAAATGTGTACCATCATCCAAGGATGCTCACAGGTCAGTGTCCTTGCAGCAGGGAGTTTGGAGAGGGTGACCCCAGAGGGCCTGAAGAAGGGGGTCATGACTTGCACCACAACTGTGCAGGATATGACACAGCCCTCATCCTCCTCGTCCTCCTCATCCTCCTCATCCTCCTTGTCCTCCTCATCCTCCTCGTCCGCCTCATCCTCCTCGTCTGCCTCATCCTCCTCATCCTCCTTGTCCTCCTTGTCGTCCGAGGAAGCTGCAAATACAAAGGTGGAGGAAAAAAAACCCCATCAGCAATGGAAAGATGGAAATTCCCTGCAGGGGTGGCCAGCAGGGACAACACCTGAGACCAACATTCCCAACATCCCCAGGCATCACCCAAAATGATGGGTTAAGATCATCGAGTCCAACCCTAAACCTCAAAACCTTTAGGACACTGGCTGCTTGGGTGGTCACCTACTTAGTGTGATGGAGTCTGGTTCGTTATCAGGGGATGGCAGCAGTGAAGCATCAGAAGCCACTGGAGGGGCCACGGCAGTGGGCAGGAGCACCCATGGGGCACCCTGACAGAGGCTTTCCCCAACCAGAAACAGCCCTGAGCACCCAAAGCAGCCCCAAAATGTGCAACCCCATCACTGGGACTGGGGGTCCCCAGTGGCTGCCTTCAGAAACAGCGCAGCTGCAGCGGGGTCAGGATTGCACCCAGAAAAATAAAAAAATAAACCAATGTGATGCTGAAGTTCCTTATTTTTTCCCCAAAAATGGCAGCGGGTGAGGGTGGTAGCAGGGGTCTGCCCATCTCACGGTGCTCAAGGGGGCAGGGGGTGCCAGGGGGGTCCAGGCTGCACTAGAGGGCACTGTCGCCTGCAGATCGCGATGGGGGGGACGCGGAGGATTTTTAAAGATGCTGCGATAGCGCATCCCTGCGTCGTGGCCTTTGCAACTGGGCTGCCATGAAGAAATTAATAAAGATTTCACCTGCTAAGCCTGCAGAGAGACTCAGTGTGACTGGTGCAATATTCAAACCTATTTTCTCCAAATATTGCAATGATAGCTGATAGGTTTTTGTGTGTGCCAAGAGCCTTATTCCCCCTGGCTGCGTCAGCTCCGTCCTCTGCGCTGGGTGCTGGAGCACCCCACACCCTGCCAGCCCCTGTCCTGCCACAGCCCGCACCCAAATCCTCCCCAGGCTCTGAGGGGACGGGGAGGTTGCAGCCTGCAAATCAAATCCAGACTGAGACCTTCCACTGGTGGAGACCATTTAGGGGGAAATAAAAAGGAGAATATTTCATTTACCTCCTCAGACGAGCGATTTCTGAGCTCCCAGCACCATCGGTGAGGGCTCTGCAGCTCAGACACATTTCTGAGTGACCTCGCTTGTGTCTTTCACACCGACCCACGGTGGTGGCCATAAAGGCCAAAGGGATGGAAAAAACCCTCTTATTTGCATCATGTAGACATCATATCCCACCTGAGCAACGCCTCCGGAGCGTGGGGCCACTGGGAATAGCTATGGCTCAGGCTGAGCTGGATCAGAGGTCTCCCAGGACCTGCTCCCACGTGGAGCATCCATTGGGAGACCACAGCTGGCCAGGACTGCACATCCCATAGATGAAACCAAGCCCAAACCTCGCAGCCTTTGTGCTGATTAAATCACCTGGCAGGAATTAAACTTCCCAACCACCTTCAGATGGTGAGGGGTCTGGAGAACAAGCCTGATGAGGAGCGGCTGAGGGAACTGAGGTTGTTTAGCCTGGAGAAGAGAAGGCTGAGGGGAGACCTCATCACCACCTACAACTGCCTCAAGGGAGCTTGGAGAGAGGTGGGTGCTGGTCTCTTCTCCCAGGTGATGGGGATAGAACAAGGGGAAACGGCACCAAGCTGTGCCAAGGGAGGTTCAGGTTAGAGCTAAGGAGGAAGTTCTTTACTGAGAGGGTCGTCAGAAGCTGGCACAGGCTGCCCAGGGAGGTGGTGGAGTCACCATCCCTGGATGTGTTTAAAGAGCGGGTAGACGAGGTACTTAAGGATATGGTTTAGGGGGTAGACAGGAACGGTTGGACATGATGATCTCAGAGGGCTTTTCCAACCCAGTGATTCTGTGATTCTGTGAGATGCCTTTGGAAAAGGCCTTTTTCAAGGGGAGAGGGTGATTTTTAGCAGGAAGGGCTGAGGAGCACAGGCAGAAGAAGGGACGAGGTCTCCTTGGAAGCCACGTGCTCCTGTTGCTGGTCTGGGAAATTGGGAGCAGCAGCTTTTTGGGGAAGGGACCACCAAAGGTGTTAACTCCCCATGCCTCTGTCAGCCCGGCACACGTCTCCACCCCCAGCAAGCAGATATTATCTCCCACGTACTTATTTCCAGTCTCCTTTTCAAGACATGATGTCAGGATTGTAATAACCTGACTGCAGCAAGCCCTGGCTGGAATTACCGTTGCGTTTTTATCAATTTCCTTTTCTCTTCTTCTCCTCCTCCTCTTGTCTCGCTTCATCGCGGCACAGCGCGATGGAAAAGTCCTGTACACCCCAGCTGCCTCCCAGCCAAGGCAGCCCTGAGCCCCACATCCCCGTCTGCTGTTTCATCCAGGCTATTTTTACCCCCCAAAAAACCCCCCTAGTGACGAGACTTCTTGAATCACAGGAGCGAGCAATGGAAAAGACCTCTTAGCTCACGCCGGCTGTCTGCTGGCCAGTGCAGGCTGTTCCCTGCAGCCCAGTTTTGAGGGTTTTAGCTTCCACCTTGGTTTTTATTTTGGTTTCCCCCTGGGGTGATTACACTGCTGGCTGCAGATTGCGCCCTCAGGTTTGCTTGATGTCATGCTGGAAAGCAAAAATGTCCAGAAACGAGGCAGTGGCTTCAGCTGACTGAAGGGGCTTTAATTCCCGTCTGTGGGATGGAAACGGGGTGAGGGACACCCAGGCACATGGGACCTGTCCTGCTCCAAACCCCTCGTGTTTCCCTGTGTTGATGCCGTGTCGGCTCCGGAGCTTGTGAACAAGATGGACAGACCAACCTCACACAGGTTAATTAGCTCTGCAGCATCACTGTTAATTGATTTTTAGGCAGAAGCAGCACAAATCTGCCTGTAAACATCCCCACAGCATGCAAAAACCTGAGACCCACGCTTTCCCCAGCACCACAAATGGGATTTGGATGGGTGCTGGGGACCCCCATGAGTGCTGGGGGCTCCCAAGGGTGCTGGGGGCTCCCATGGGTGCTGGGGACCCGTGTCCTGCCCTCAATCCCTTGCAGCGCCTGGTCCTCGACTCTGCCCCAGCCCTTATCTGCCTCCAGTCATCAAAAATAATTGGTTGCTCCCCAGTGGGACTGATCTAATAGCAGCACGAATAAAGTTATTTTGAACAGTTGTTCATGAGTTCATCTCCTGGAAAGCCTCAGCCCCAGCTGTTGCTGTGCTTTTGATTTAAAAAAAACCAACAACATAAAATAATTAAATAAAAAAAAATTAAACTCAAACTGGGGATTATCAGGGCTGAGCACGTCTTAGCGCTCCCTCCTCCCCGTGTCAGGTGCCCGGCCGGGCCATAAACCCCTCTTTGTGTGCGGCTCCCTCGCCCCTTTCTCTCCGAGTTGGCACCGGCGCGGCTG
>NW_010201566.1:0-3409 GCF_000695765.1 Mesitornis unicolor
CTCCTCACATTCTGGGATTCTGTGACTTTTCTCTGTGTTGTGGACTCAAAATTGTTCAGGTTGGACAATCTGAGCCTTTGCTCAAAGCAGGGTTGAATTCATCTGGGGTGCACGAGGCTTTGTGCCGTTGGGTCTTGAAAACCTCCAAGCATCGACTCTGCAGCCTCGCTGGGCCCCTGTTGCAATGCTTGGCTCTTATCAGGAAAAATGTTTCCTCGTGAAATATGAAAGTATTTTTCCATTCTCATTCAGCCAGGACAAAATAGCTCTTCATGTAAGTGGGAAAGACTTGTGTTTGTATCAGTTTGCATTCCTGTGCAACAGATTTATTTATATTTTTCAGCATTTGGATGAACCACTTCGTTCTTCATCTTCTGCAGTTTCATTCTATGGCAATCAGGGTGGTTGGAAATAGTCGTTTTCACAGAATCCCAGAATCCCAGAACGTCAGGGATTGGAAGGGACCTCCAAAGCTCATCCAGTCCAATCCCCCTGCCGGAGCAGGAACACCCAGATGAGGTTACACAGGAAGGCGTCCAGGCGGGTTTTGAATGTCTGCAGAGAAGGAGACTCCACAACCTCTCTGGGCAGCCTGGGCCAGGGCTCTGTCACCCTCACTGAGAAGAAGTTTCTTCTCCAATTGAAGTGGAACCTCCTGTGTTCCAGTTTGTGTCCGTTCCCCCTTGTCCTATCATTGTTTGTCACCGAGAAGAGCCTGGCTCCATCCTCGTGACACTCACCCTTTCAATATTTATAAACATGAATGAAGTCTCCCCTCAGACTCCTCTTCTGTTTTTGTAGTACAGTGAAAGTAAAACACCTTCAGCTACCATTACCACTTTCCTTGTCAGTCTTCATGTCGCCTGTTTTTCCTCCTCACGTTGGAATTCTCCAAGAAAAATGTATAAAATCTATTCTGCACTTCCATCAATTCAACCTCTGGACACACAGTGGACATCTTACGCTCTTCTTGGGTGCTTTGGAGATTTGGGAGCTCTTTCTATACAGCTCGTGAGGTTTGATGGTACGATGCCAGTCCTGATAACTTCTGTATCAGTGTCACCCTCTGTGTGTGACTCCATTAATTTTTTAGTTTTTGGGGGGTAGCTGCAGGAATGGGGTTATTTGGCCACAAAAAAGGTCTGAGGACTGGAGCACCTTTGCTAGAAAAGGCTGAGAGAGTTGGGGTTGTTCAGCCTGGAGAGGAGAAGGCACCAGGGAAACCTTAAAGCAACCTTGCAATACTTAAAGGGGGCTTATAAGAAAGATGGGGACTGACTTTTTAGCAGGGCCTTTAGCAATAGGATAAGGGGTGATGGTTTTAAACTGAAAGAGGCGAGATTCAGACAAGATATAAGGAGGGAGTTTTTTATGCTGAGGGTGGTGGGACACTGGCACAGGTTGCCCAGGGAAGCTGTGGATGCCACATCATTGGAAGTGTTCAAGGTGAGGTTGGATGGGGCTTTGAGCAACCTGATGTAGTTGGAGATGTCCCTGCTCACTGCAGGGTGGTTGGACTGGATGAGCTCTAGAGGTCCCTTCTAACCCAAAACCGTTGGGTGATTTCTATGAACTCGACCACCTGGCTGCAGATTTGTGGCTGCTGTTGCAGGGCAAAGACAAATGCGCAATAAAACGATGGTACTGGCTGAAAAATTCAGCAAAGTAACCATGGGGAAAGCAGAGCAGAGGGGTCAACCTCCCTGCCAAGACCTTTGTCAGAGCTAAACGTCCTTCCTGTGGGGTGTCTAAAACAGATGCTAAAAGTGCAATGGAGGCACAGGACTTATTTCCAAATGAGGGAAAACTCTGTGATTTTAAGTGTTAAAAGTTTAGCATTGCTTTGGTAGAAAGACCCTTCTGAAATGTGTCTGTGTGCCCGTTTACGTGCTCCATCGTCTGATTCCTAAAGAGTTAAGCGTGAACTGGAAGCCTGTGGCGTTGACGCGATGGCAAAAAGCGCGCATAAATTGTGGAGGAAGCCTTAGGAGGTGCTGGGAACAGGCAGTAGGACACTGTGTTTCAGCTTTTTCGGACCCCCTGCCTGCCGAGCATGGGCTGAATTCAAGCCGGGAGCCGCGTCTGCCCATGAACAGCTCCGGAGGTTGGAAACATCCGGGGCTTCGGCAGCTCTGGCTCCTCTCACAGCGACCAAGAGCGGGTGTTCAGCCAGATCTTGTCACGCCGATTAACTTCTGGGTTGCTTCCTCACTTAATGTCCTCGATTCTCTGCCGTATGGCCAAGAAAACAGACGTGCGATGGTGCGAGATCTGATTAAGAAGTTAACGCCTTCTTCGGTCCAGGTGATGAAACCAGGACCTCCTGCATGGCAGAGTCCTTCCTGCTAGGACCTTGGCTTAGCCTGATAAGGTATGGAAATGTCATGAAGCTGCAAAGGTATAAACTAGACCTCCCTGTGCGTCTTTTTGGATGCAACCAAGGTCAATCTGCCAACTGACCCCGACGAGGTGCATTTGGGGTTCGACCTGGGGAAAATGAGAGTACCAGCCATGGGGATGTTGAGAGATGCTCTGGCCACTGCCCAAGTCGTCCATCTGGAGGAGCTGGGTAACCTCCACGCCGTGTGCTTCAAGATCCTCCGCTGGCAGCTGAAAACCCTGTGCTGGGGTGTTTTCCAGCCTCTCTGTTCCTGCTGGAAGCTCCATCCATGACTGCAGGCTGGTCAGTATGTGCTGTATAAACAAAAGCATGAACTGTTGGTGTGTGGCGCTTCATCAGCGCTTGTTTAGCTCCGCATCCCGAGCAAACGAAACTTGGCGTGGGTTTGCTCTCATCTTTCCAAAGAACAAAACCAGTCGTTGGTGACCAGGGAATGTTTGGAGCAGTTTTTAGGAGATTTAAAATGTCCCTCGCCCATCTACAGATGCTGCAGGAGAAGCGTTCCTCCACGTTCCCACCCCGAGCAGCTCTGCTCTGTACTCAGATACCCAGAGAAGCGGGTTTAATAGCAGGAATCTGAGCGTAATTCAGCTCAAGCAGTAGTATCGGAGTAACTTATCTGTCTAATTTTAGCAGAATGTGTTAATAAATGGATTAAGGTAATTAAACGTCGTTATCATTAATAGCTTACGTGATAACGTGTCCTGCCACGGGGCCTTTTAATCTGCGACCTCACTGTAACAAAGCAGGGCCCACCAAAGATGATGATTATCATTGAAGAGGCAGCGTGACGTTGTTTTTTAGCCCTTTAGTGCTACGGTGGGAACAAAACTCCACATTTTAGATTTCAGAAGTGTTCACTTTTAATGCTGTGGTGTGGAGGCACGACTTTGTACCAGGTCAGGGGGGCGATTTTTCACATTTTGGGTCTACGCAATTTGCCAAGTGCTGCTGATCCCCTCTTGGAAGCAAACAGAGGCCAGGCAGAAAAGGACCTGGGGTGCTGGT
>NW_010201567.1:0-1624 GCF_000695765.1 Mesitornis unicolor
AACAGCCCCTCCACGGCTTTGCCTGGGGGAGACGGGGGGCAGGGGGTGAGGATGGATGGATGGATGGATGGATGGACACAGGCATGCTCCAGGACTACACACATCCCTGCGTGCCAGCACCCATCCCTGCTTTCCAGCACCTTCCCTGCATCCCAGCACCATCCCCACATCCCAACACCTTTCCCTGCATCCCAGCACCCATCTCTGCTTTACAGCACCGTTCTCACATCCCAGTGCCCTTCTTTGCATCCCAGCAGCCTTTCCCTGCATCCCAGCACCCATCTCTGAATCCCAGCACCATCCCCACATCCCAGCACCCATCCCTGCATCCCAGCACCTTTTCCTGCATCCCAGCATCCTTCCCTGCATCCCAGTGCCCTTCTTTGCATCCCAGCAGCCTTTCCCTGCATCCCAGCACCCATCTCTGAATCCCAGCACCATCCCCACATCCCAGCACCCATCCCTGCATCCCAGCACCATTCTCACATCCCAGTGCCCTTCTTTGCATCCCAGCAGCCTTTCCTGCATCCAAGCATCCATCTCTGCATCCCAGTGCCCTTCCCTGCATTCCAGTGCCCTTCCCTGAATTCCAGCATCTTTCCCTGCATCCCAGCACCATCCTCACATCCCAGCACCCATCCCTCTATCCCAGCACCCATCCCTGCATCCCAGCACCATTCTCACATCCCAGCGCCCTTCTTTGCATCCCAGCACCCATCCCTGCATCTCAACACCCTTCTCTGAATCCCAGCACCTTCCCTGCATCCCAGCATCCTTCCCTGGATCCCAATGCCCTTCTTTGCATCCCAGCACCATTCCCTGCATCCCAGTGCCCTTCCTTACATCCCAGCAGCCTTTCCCTGCATCCAAGCATCCATCCCTGCATCCAAATACCTTCCCCGCATCCCAGCGGCTTTCCCTGCATCTCAGAACCATTCCCTGCATCCCAGTGCCCTTCCCTGCTTTCCAGCATCTTTCCCTGCATCCCAGCACCATCCTCACATCCCAGCACCCATCCCTGCATCCCAGCACCCTTCTCTGCATCCCAGCACCTTTCCCTGCATCCCAGCACCTTTCCCTGCATTTCAGCACCATTCCCTGCATCCCAGCACCCATCCCTGCATCCCAGTGCCTTTCCCTGCATCCCAGTGCCCTTCCCTGCATCCCAGTGCCCTTCCCTGAATTCCAGCACCTTTCCCTGCATCCCAGCACCATCCTCACATCCCAGCACCCATCCCTGCATCCCAGCAGCTTGCTGACCTGCATCCCAACGCCTTTCCCTGCATCCCAGCAACTTCCCTGCATCCCAACGGCTTCCCCTGCTCCCCATTACCCTTCCCTGCATCCCCCCCATCCCGTACCACTTTTCTCCTTGCCGGCTGCCTTCTTCCCCGAGTTCCTGGGGGTCTCGGTGCCGTCGCGGTCGGGGCAGAGGCTGGGGGGCAGCTCCCCTGGGGGGGTCCCGTCGCCGCACGACCGCTTGGTCCGCCGGCAGGAGCTGGACACCAGCAGGGCTGGGGACGGCTCGGTGCCTGCGGGCAGAGCGCGGGGTCAGGGCCAGGCCCCTGCTGCACACCCCCCTTCCCAAAAAAAACCCTTCCCCCGCAGCCCCCAGCCCACTCAC
>NW_010201568.1:0-5781 GCF_000695765.1 Mesitornis unicolor
ATGGAAAGTGGCTTGACAAGCACTTCTGCCAAATGAGTGTCAGCATTCATTCTCTGGATGGGACCTCCTGCATCACAATGCTAATACTTGGCATCTTTTTGAGCCAATTAGGATTTACTTTAAAAGCCTTCCATCACACACGCAAAAAATAGAGATGAAAATGTGCTGTTTTAGCAAAGGGAAACACATTGTAACATGCATTTCATGTGGCCCTGAGCTGAGAGGTACCTAGGGTATGAGTTCACGTTGCTATATTCGTGGGCCACACACAGAGGTCTGCAGCACAAGTCTCTCCCTGCTGTCCTGCTGATGATGTTCACCCTGGGCTGGAGGACCACCCTCCCTCCAGCACTCCCAGTTTGGCACATTGGTCCCAGCAGCCTAGTGCTGAGCTGCTACACTGAGCCGCCTCATTTGGTCACACCTTTGCTGTGATGACATCAGATTGCATCATTATCCTCCGGGAAAGACCCAGAAGGGCATTCAAAGCCCTTTCAAAGATCACAGAAGGGAGCCAGAATAAGTAGCTGCTGACAGATTTATAGGTTTTAGTCCAATTACACTGCTGTTTATTGCCTTTAGAAGGGGTCTGTTTGTTTCTAATTTTAGAGGTAAGTTTGGGGAGTGACTAGCTTGGCTGCAAATGGTGAGTATGGGACCTGAAATTTTCCAGGTCTGCTGGACCACTGCTATTATTAATTATTAAGTATTATTAATAAGTATTTGGCCTCAGATCTCATTCTGCCATGGCAGGGCAGGAATTCAAGACACCACCAAACAACAACAACAACAAAATGACTTTGCTGTGCAAGGGCTCAGCTTTGTTCCTCTCACTCCAAATTACGTCTGTTTTAACCAGGACTGGATTTATCTCCAGTTTTTACAGACGCAGCCTATTTCCGTCATCCCTGCTGCTCTTCTTCTCAGCTTCACCATCAGCATAGTAGCAGCCATCACTTAGCAAATTCCCTGTGGCAGTTAGTGATAAAAATAACGACATGCATACAAGCGTACATACCTATGTATTTATATTGTATAGGGAAGAGGCAAGTGCCCGCAGGTGACCTCCAAGAGAGCTCTCAAAGGTGATGTGCCAGCTCAGGAGCAGCTAACACTGATTTAGCGTCTGCAGTTGGTGTTTGAACCTCTGCTCCTTGTTGCCCTTGTACAGCTTCTCTTCTGATCGCTCAAATTTATGCATTTTATTTATTCATGTTAAAGAGGGGTAAAAGTTTTGAGCGATAAAAAGTACTGAGGTGTAAATGATCATGTCTATCTCTGGCTAGCAGTGATGGGAACCATGATGGATAAGATGTACAGATATAACAAATCTTGTTTGAGAGATGAAAATAGAACTGGAACTGGGACTTGTAAGTCCTGTTCATAAGTGGGTGCAGTTTTGTTGTGTGACTGCGGGAAAGCCACTTGGATGTCAGCTTTCCTCCTATCTAGAAAACCTGGAATATGAAGTTATCGTACAAATTGGCTATTTATTTGTGAAGTACTTTGAGACCCTCTGTTGAAAGCTACTGGATAGCTGCATGATTCCCTGTGATTTATAAAATACACATTGATCACAATTTACCAAAGGCAATGGCAGTGGGTTGTAAACAGGAGGGAACTCAACCAAAACACAGCATCCTCATGTTTCCAGATCTTGGTGAGGTCCACGTGCTGAACTCACACCCAAAACTGGCATCTTTGCAGAAGGCAGAATGAAGACCAAAAGCCTTCATGCAAGCCTTGAAGTCTTGAGGAGAAGAGGCAGGGGCTCGATCCCATCTCCTGCCTGGTTTTTCTCAACTTCCTACAGGAATGCGACATTCCTGAAAAGCTCTTCTCAGGGTGACGATGGAGGCCACTGCCAAAACCCAGAGAGCTGTACCTCTCCTTCCTCTACCCTGAATCATTTACGATAATCCTTTAGCCGGGGGCTGAAGGCATAGGAAAAAGAAAAGATAAAAGAGAGCTTGAATTAATGCCGACTTCTGTGGCAGCTAAGGATTTAAAATGCCGACAGATCACTTAGATTGCACACTGTTTGGGCCATGCGCCATCCTTTTATTACTTATCCATGTACAGGAGAGCTCACTGACATTCCATTGAAAATACATTTTTCTTTTGGCCAAATTCAGATTTTTTTAGCAGAAAATAAAGAATAGTTCAGCTAAAATTGATTTTTTTCCACAAAGTGATTTCCCCCCTCCCCCCAAAACAAGTAGGGGAAAGCAGGTATTTTTTGAGAAGCTTTTGAGTTCAATAAAAAATACATTTCTGCTGAAATACATTTCAAGGCAATTTTTTGCCTACGGCTAATATTTTGGTTATGTCTAACATACAATCTCTCCTTAAGAAGCTCTCTGCTGTAAACAGGATTATTACTGAAAAACAGAAGAGTGTGAGGATGCCAGAAAAGGAAAATGTAATCTCACCATTTTCTTTTATCCTAGCCAGATCACTTCAATGTGCTAATAGCCAAGAAGGTTAAAATATTAACGGATCCTGCACAGACCACCCCAGATAGAAAGGTCTGAGTTGAGCAAAGCACTCTATGTTGAAAGTTGTGCTTTTACATGAAATTTTTTCAGAAGGGTAGAGCATCATGCAAAGGAGCATCTCACCCCTCGGACACATTTTTGTGATACTTCAGAGGAAAAGTTGTGAATTCTTACTTGTGGTGTCATTGATGTATGTTCCCCTAGTACTCTGAAAAACCACTTCTGCCTCTCTTTTATGGAAGAGACAGCCTGGGCAGACAGTAAGTGTTCTCCTTGGAGCCGAAGCCTGAATCCCAGAGGTGTATGGGCATGCACAGAGCAGCTCTGCACCTTGAGCCACCCAGGCAGGGGTCTGTCCAGGCTCTGCTCCTGCTCTGTGCACACTGGGGTACAGCAAAGATGTGTGAGGGGCAGAGGCATGCACTTGGGATGCCCAGATGTAATAGAAGGGTATGCCCAGGGTACATGAACTCTTGGGCTCTTATGTTAGATGTTATACCTGACCCAGCCAGGCTTTCCTGGCTGACCAAGGCATCTGGACTGATGTGTTTCATGTATCAAGTACCAAATGATGCTCATATGCAAAAAAATGTTCAGCTTACATTAGCACTGTGTTGTCTGGTGAAACAACACTGAATTGAGCTGGAAACGTGGGAAGTTTTCTGAGGGGAGTGGAAACTGAAACCTTTTCTACATGTGGAAAAAAACCCACATCTTTTGTGGACAAGATGAAGGTGCAACAAAATGAGAGGTGCACTGTCGTTACCCAGGCTCAGCAGAAATTAATGAAAACTGATTTAAAAGGCTCACAAACACAAAGTTATTCCACCCTTTTCCTGTTTACCCAGATGCTATCCACCTACTCTGGTGTGTTTAACTGTCCTCTTTTCTATGTATGAAAGAAATGTGGCTCTGTGTGTCATGGCCTGTTGGATAGCTTAGACACTGCTGCATGAAATGAAAGCCTTATTGTTTTTCTGCTTTTTTTTTTCTCCCTCTGTTTGAATATTAAATGCCAGGAAGATTGGTAAAGATTTCAGAAAAACAAATTGACATTTGGCCTAATAAAATATTGTACACAGTTTTTCCTTTCTGCTTTGACTTGGCAGAAGAGTGTGTGAAAACCTCAGAGAAGAAATATTCCCTTTTTCCTGGAGGGAGGCAGGAAACCATCAACATACAGTGCTGGAGCACAATATCCTGATATGCCCTTTAAAATTAGCTCATAAATACACAAAAATGTGAGATCTGGACATTAGGATTAAATTCAAAAATCACAAATGTACTGGTAGGAACAGCTCTTTCTTAAGCAAGATTTCTTCTTGTCAGTTCTCACAACTTTTTCATGCCATATATAACACTTTCCTTTAATGCTCCAGCTGCTGAAAGCATGCAATACGGACAAAAATATCAGGTTTTTGTTTTAAAACAATTTCTTGTGAGTCTTTTAAAATATGGTAAAAATAAGCTTTCAAGTTCAGAAGAGAAATTAAGACAGAGCCCCAAATACAGTGCTTTTATTATTAAGCTAATCCCATGTGTTTGGGGACTTGACTCTCCTATCTTTTAAACATTTCAGTACTGGCAATCCTGAAAATTTCCTCTCAACGTTTTGTTCTGGGGACACGTGGTGGATTGCCAAGTCCCTGCACCCCTTTGCATCCTGGTTTCTCCACCCCAAGAGCTGCATTATCCCCCAGGTCAGTTATTAGCTCTCTCTCCCAAACGACAGCTCCCCACGTGTCCTCAGAGCCACTGGTGTGATGTCCCTGAGCTCCCAGTGCCCTCTGCTTCAGCCCAGACCCTCAGTGTGATCCATTGAGTGATGCCACCATTCTCCACCTAGTAAATAAAGGGGATGGGCTGTGGAAGTTACCATTCCCTTCGCAGCTTTCAAAATAGGATGTCGGGATCTGACTGCAAGCAGTTGTTTCCCACTGCTAAAAAAGCTGGGCTTCTGCAGGAGGTGAAAACTCCACTTTTATCAACCTAATAATTCAGAGGGTCAAAAGCTCACATGTAGCAATTCAGTCATGACGGCGCTCAGCAAAACTCTGTGGCAAATCGGGGGAAAGATAATAAAATTAAATTTGCTATTGAAATAGAAGAGAGAAGGCGTAGTGGTTTTATTCACTAAAATCATCCACTTCTCAGCTTACTGAAAGCTCTTGTTGTGTTGCCAGTTTACCACGAAGCAGATGGCTGCCATTTTGCGGGGCTTTGGCTGTGTGAGTTGACGGTATGGTTTCTATGGGCTTCAGATACAGCGTTAACCAGAGCAGAACCCTGGAAGATGACAAATGGCTTGAAGTAAAGAATGGTGATAATTTTAACATGTGTAACTGGAAATGGGTCAATGCCATGGCTGTGGGAAGATTTGTGGCTCTTTAATTTGGGTCTGTGGAAGCTGAGTTTAAAGGAGACAAAAAGGAGCAGCAGTAGAAATTACGGCAGCAAGAAGTAGGAAGCCCAGTGGCTGTAAAGGAGCTGAGCTGTTCTGTCTAGAAAAAAGCAAAGAATTAAAAAGTAATGGCTGGAAAAAGGAAGGTCGCTCCTCTCGGCCCAGTTAAGGAAGACGAGCACAGCCAAGGAGCGCAGAAGGAGAGGGGAACCGCAGTGCAGTGAAGAGTTCCCAAAGATCCCAAAGGAGAAACCAGGGCTGGGGAGAAAATAGCCTGAATGCAGTTGGTGAAAGAGGAGTACAAGAAACCGATGAACTGATCCAGCTGCATTTTGGGGCTGCGAAGGCAAATCCTGGCGTCTGCCTGGCTGAAGGGCCCAGTCAATAGAGGACACCACGCTGGAACATCTGTCGTGCTTGTTCGGTCTTACATTAAAAATAGGCCACAGACAGGAGTGTCAGAAGAAAAACGGCTTTTACTACTGTCTGCACTGAGCGAGTGTATAAACAGCTACTGGAACCCAGCAGAGGAAGGCTGTCAGCCTGGCAGAAGCTCGGTCAGATTTTCAGCTGATGTAAATCAGGAGGGCTCAGTTATTAGCACTGAACTGGCTTACAGCAGCTGAGGCTCTAGCCGAGCCACTGAAGTGGTAAATAGTGCTGACAGCAAGTTGTGGCTCAAACAACCTTAAATGAACTCCATTAAGTGCTCGTTTCTGAAGAGAATGTTGTTGAAACCTGGAAATGAGGCTTTCAAAGGTTTAACATATTTGTCTGTTGTAGAGGGTTTATTTTGAAACCAGATGCACTGGGAAGCTCAGCGTTGCTCCACATGGCAAGAGAGGCGGCATGCTAAGGACAGATCCTGCTCTCCTTCCTGCT
>NW_010201568.1:5812-6599 GCF_000695765.1 Mesitornis unicolor
GACGCAACCTCTGCAGAGTCAGTGTCATCACATTAATGTCAGCGAGATCAGAGGTAGGGCAAGCATGCATAATTCCTTCCAGTGAGATGGAGATGATGACAGGCTAAAACCTATCTGAATAATTGAAAAATGTTGCTGATGTTGCATTCTTGGAAATAAAACTGGCACAAGTTCCGCAAAAATCTTAAAGTGGCTGAAGCAATTGATCATGACAGGGTTGGGTGAAGAAACGAAGCACGCTTTTGTGGCTTTGAACGACTCACAGGCAGTTTTAGTAAAAGGCAGAGTGAGTGGTCAGGGGCACAACCAGACAGCAAAATTCAGTGCCAGGCCGAAGTTTACCACACAAATCGGGGATAGGAGAGCATGAGATATGGGGCTGGCCAGGCCAGCAGCAGGGCTGAGGCTTCATGTAAGAGATTATCCAAGGGAACCCAATTCAAGCCAGTAACAAATGCAAGTGCTAGCCTCAGGTTAGAGTTAGGAAGAGGGCTCTCTTGTGCATTGATCTTTCAGGTAGTTGGTTAAGGCATGCCTGGGTCACATTTGTAAAGGAGTGTAGTTCACTGAGAGGAGAGGGGTGGTCGGGGGGGTCCCAGCCTTGGTAAAGGGGTTCCCAGCCCTGTTAATGGGGTTCTCAGCCCTGCTCAGGGAGAAGCAGAGAGATTTTGAGTTAAGCAGCCCCTGCCTGGAGTAGCGAGATGAAACCAGGGTGGTGGGAACAGGGTGAAAGTCTCCACTGTCAGGTAAGGCTCAACCTCAGGGACTTGAGGAAGGCCATGGATGG
>NW_010201569.1:0-78987 GCF_000695765.1 Mesitornis unicolor
CAGTCCCTGAATGCTACCCAGCTATCTTGGTAACAACAACAGATGACACCAAACTGGGTGGGAGTGTTGACCTGCTCGAGGGTAGGAAGGGACCTGGACAGGCTGAATCGATGGGCTGAGGTCAATTGCATGAGGTTTAGCAAGGCCAAGTGCCAGGTCCTGCACTTTGGCCACAACAACCGCATGCAGAGTTACAGGCTCAGGGAAGAGTGGCTGGAAAGCTGCCAGGCAGAAAAGGACCTGGGGGTGCTGGTTGACAGCTGACTGAACATGAGCCACCAGTGTGCCCAGGTGGCCAAGAAGGCCAACAGCATCCTGCTTGTATCTGGAATAGAGTGGCTAGCAGGAGCAGGAAAGTGATTGTCCCATTGTACTCTCTATTGGTGAGGCTGCACCTTGAGTACTGTGTTCAGTTTTGGGCCGCTCACTACAAGAAGGACATTGAGGCACTGGAGTGTGTCCAAAGAAGGACAACAAAGCTGGTGAGAGGTCTGGAGCACAAATCTCATGAGGAACAGCTGAAGGAACTGGGGTTGTTTAGTCTGGAGAAGAGAAGACTGAGGGGAGACCTTATCACTCCTACAACTACCTGAAAGGAGGTTGCAGTGAGGTGGGGGTCAGTCTCTTCTCCCAAGTAAGAAGCAATAGGATGAGAGGAAATGGCTTCAAATTGCACCAGGGGAGGTTTATACTTGATATTAGGAAAAAAATCTTTACTGAAAGAGTGGTCAAATATTGGAACAGGCTGCCCAGGGTGGCACCACCATCCCTGGAGGTGTTCAAAAAACGTGTGGATGTGGCACTTCAGGACACGGTTCAGTGGGCATGGTGGTGTTGGGTTGACGGTTGAACTTGATGATCTTAGAGCTCTTTTTCAACCTTAATGATTCTATGACGTCTCTCTTCTTTTCCAAAATGCTCTCTCTCAGAATAAGATGTACCCTTATCCCGCACATATTAATGTGTATCTTTAATTTAAAAGTCCATCACAAGCACTTGGTCTCCTTTAGCATGTAATGTGAATTAAGTATTCATGTTTGGTAGTATTTTTGTAGTATTTTATATCTTCTGTATAATGTTAAAACCATTAACTATGTTCCTTTAAAACTTTTACAATGCTGGGAACACTCTGAAGTTTACCTGATGCCAGGTTTCAACACAGAACAGAAAACCTTTCTGTTTCTCTTATGAATCTGATTCATTTAAGTAAGAATCTGAGTTAAGAGACTTTCCAATACTCCTTGAATTTCTTGCCCTGAGATGAACAAAAGAGACAAAAATAAAAGCAATTAAAGACCAGTACATAAAGGTTGGCTACCAAGAAGTTGGAGACTCCCTTTTCACAAGGAATCACATGGAAAAGACGAGGGGTAATGGACGCAAGTTGCTTCTGGAGAGATTCCAATTGAACTTCAGAAGAAGTTTTTTTTACCATGAGATCAATCAGACATTGGAACAATCTCACAGGGGAAGTGGTAAATTCCCCCACATTGGTCAGTTTTAAAAGTCAGCTTGACAGGGTGCTGACTCATCTCATTTTTACTATACTTTTGCCTTGAGAGGTTGGACTGGATGATCCTTGTGGTCCCTTCCAACCTGGTATTCTATGATTCTATGAAATAATGCAGGTGAAAAAATACAACTTACTACTGCAATTCTGAATTTCTAGATTTGCAGATGCAACAATATGACTCTGAAAGAACTATGATGTCACATCTTCAAATGACACAAAAGCCAATGTTTTAGGTGACTGGGGCACCATATTTGATCAAGAACAAGAACTATCAAACAATGCACTTCACATAATGGAATGTATAAAAACAAGGATATATAATAATAATGATTTTTAATTTTAAAAAAAAAGCTCAACTAATTTATACTGAATATTGCCTATACAAATTATGAATGCATTTTGTTTCTGTATTTCAGAATATATGGAGACTCTTTCCTGAAAACATTCTAGCAGCCCAGAGAATATTAATTCCTCGGTATTGAAACACTTGTATGACTATTTTTTTTCTAGGATCTGAGTTTTGAAGTAAATCACAAAACATTGCAATACTCGCAAAAGAACTTCAAAGAGTGCTTCACTCATCCTTTTATAAAACATCAATCTGATTGAACATTTTAAAGACAAATTTGTGTATAGTTACAGGGAACATTACATTTCTACCTTGCACATTAGAAAGCACTGCTTTGCTTGGGATTTTGTTTTCAGAACTTGGGTTAACAGGTAGGGACCAGTAGCATTTTAGACTCCAACACATTGAGAACAATTCAGAAAAAAACAGTTGGAAGAAAAAAGGAGAAGACAATTGTTTGTGTGCTGGGCAGTTATGTGATAAAGAATCAGAAGCATGCTGCATGAACCTATTAAAAACTTGTAGATAAGAACATGAATGTATTTAAGTCCTGGAACAGAAGACATTCAAGTTCAAATCTATTTCTATCTCCTGAAAAAAAAAAGAGCAAGAAACTTACTTCAATTAACTCTAAGACATGAGGAAATGTCTTTACTTGGTTTACATGTGTTTTTCATCATAGCAGAAACCCCGCTCACACAGTTGCAGAAGTATTTAGGAATGCTACAAATTCATGTATGTTTAGACTTTAATAATGAGCTCACTGATGAGATCACTGCTCTGTTTAAGTATCACATACAGAAGCTAAGCAGGAGGATAGTATTTGCTAAATATTACTATGCAGACCCTAGTGGGAAAAGAAAATATGACATCCAAGAAGTCTTATCTTGTGTTTATACATGAAACTGAACATTTTTCGTGGTATTCCTTCTACATTAAGCATCAAAGCCAGTAGGTATTGCATTTCATTCTACCAATAAGGAAAGCAGCATTTCTGGGAGCTACCACACTTGACAACAGACTGTGGTAGACAATGAGGGGAGGTGACCCACTTGGGCCCAGAGACAGCCTTGAGCAGGAGGAAGAGTGAGGAGAGGAAATGCAGGGCCAGGTTTGAAGATGAACCCTGCATAATCAGGATATAATGCCCAACACTGAGATATCCAATGGCATCAGTCAACACAGGGATGTAAACAGCTGCAGATTAATACATCTGGATTCCTCTCATAGAAGTAGCAACTAACAGGGCTGTTCACGACTCTGGCAGAGGCAAAATGGGTGTCAGGGCAGTTTGCTGTCTGAGACAATGGTATAATTTACTTATGCCCAGTGGCATGCTGTTTTGACTAAGAAATGAGAACACTGCAGATGCAAATGGCAGATATCAAACAAGTGTGATAGATAACAGGACCAGATAACAGAAACCTTCAAATGGAGTTGAAGGTGATAACCTATTCTCAAGTAGGTCTGTTTCTAATGAGGTCTGGCAAGAGCTGATTTTTAACCCTGTGCCATACATCCTTTTTATGCCCATGCATACATATACATGTGTGTGTGTGTGTGTATAAACAGAGTAAACACAGCTCTCTCTATACGTATATTTATATGCATACATACATATACATGCATACAAATAACCTGGAAAAAAATCTAAAACATTGGATGACCATAGATAATTGTAAAACAAATGGAATGGTAAAATGACTAAGAGAACAAACCACTGACACAGCATGACTGGGAAAAATAAGCACAAGCAAAGAATAAGCTTTTTAATAAAGTCCGACATTGAGAAATGGAGAAAAATATGCCAGAATAGAAGTGGAATCTTCATTATAAGAAGCAGTTACTCTTAAAGATTTGCAGGTCATACTATATAATCAAAGCATAAATAAATTGCCAGTATGATGTTAGGCATAAGGGACTCAAGCAATCCTTGGATGTCGAGACAGGGGAACACTTAGCAGTATCTGAAGTTATATTATTTATTTTTTTGGTACCAGCACAACTTCTATGAAAGCACCAATGCTCATTTCTGTCATAACATTTCATGAAATTCACAGAAGAACTAGCAGGGGTTCAAAGGCAGCCACAGGGGTGATTAAAGAACTGGCCAACATGACATCCAGTGAAACTGTAGGAGGTCAATAATTTTTGTTTATCAGAGAGGTTGTTACAGATTATTCCGTCCCTGGTTGCACATATCTATGTTAAAGAAACTTGAAAAACAGACTCTGTGTGCTGCTATAACAGAAAACAAAGACTGGCAACCACCAGATTACTTTGAAGCAGATACGAACACAAATGTTTAGCTGTAAGAGAAATTAACTGAGGCAACACCTAAAAATAATTGCTCTTACTTTATCAAGCATAAGGAATGCCTGCTTTTAAGAGGGATAAGTATCTTGGATATATCTGCACAGCTTCTGAAGAACAGCGTCACAGAAGAAAGCTTCATCTCCTCTAGCTGAATTTACTCTGCAAGAGGAAAAAAGACAGTCTTTGCAATGCTTTCATGTCTCACCTTCTTTTGCTCACTGCGTTCTTCTCAGAGTTGGAAGAAAAATCACCTCATTAAGACTCAGGGTTTGACAGGATTCAAAATAAGAATGAACTTAAAGAAAGCACTGCCAAAAGATTTTTAAACTGAATTTAGTCAAGGGTGACCATTGAGTGAGTACACTTCTCATTTTCAATAAATATGTATAACACAGGTTACTCACATAAAAAAAGAACTTCCTACTTACTTTTTTTTTCTCATAGAAATTGTCTGCCTGTTTTCCAAAGTGCTCCCAGTAAACCAGAATATTTCTAA
Source organism: Mesitornis unicolor (assembly GCF_000695765.1). Taxonomy (NCBI): domain Eukaryota; kingdom Metazoa; phylum Chordata; class Aves; order Mesitornithiformes; family Mesitornithidae; genus Mesitornis; species Mesitornis unicolor. The sequence goes on from NW_010201569.1 coordinate 4,675, forward strand.
AAATTGTTGCGAAGCAATTTTACCCATGGCTTTCAGTCCAAATCTGATTTTTAAAGAAGAAAACAGTTTTAAAATATTTTATTGTAAAAATACTCTATGTTCCAAGAAGAATTTTGAATTAGAACATCACCTCATCATTATAATATCAATGTGTGCAACATTCATAATGAGAGTAAGCTTGCATAGCTTTTCTTTTTAAATAAATATGTGAACTGAGCCAGCTTATTTTCTTAGATCCAAACGCCTAGCTGTGGAAGAACTAGACCCCAAGCGAGAATTCATCGAACCAAAAGTACATGCCTGCACCTGAGTGAGTCACTCTAAAGTTCCCTTTATAGTCATGGGGGAGAAACAGGCATTTTCAGGACAGGATTCATCTCATCCTAAAGTAGATATCTAAAACTGGGTAGATGAATCCTGCCCGTTGTTCCTCTCCAGTGACTATAAAATGGTGTCTAGGAGGAGCAGTTCAGGCATAGACATTCACATTACGGATGTCTAGAATGAGATAGTATTTAATGCATTCCTTCTCATTATTTACACATAACAGCAGAGAAACTAACTAAGGGGAATAGGATGTTGGGTTTTAAAAAATGTTACGATGTTCATTGTACCCAAATTTGAAAACTTCGAAAGTACTGGAAGTGTTAAACCATGTTAAAAATCCTAGGAAGTTAACTAGTATCATATTCCATGAATAATTACTTTAAAATCAATAAGGACCTGATCCCATGACCCCCAAACCATTGGCATATCTCCTATTCAGTTTCAATGGTACTGTAGAAAGCTCCAATGACCGCGGCTCAATGGACTCCTACTTCAGATGGTGCTTTGTAGGCAGTTGCATCCATCACTTATTATCAGAAATGTGCTGAGTTGCTACTCTAGTCATCTCAGAAAAGCTTTTAAAACTCCTAATACTCCTTATAATGGTGGCAGATGGTGTTAAGAGCATTTGCTAATCCAGGCTGTATGGGACGAAGCTAAAAATTTACCAAATGCAGTCAGAGGTATGCAAGAGTTTCTGGATCTTTTACAAAAAAAACCCTCCAGTTTTTGGACTACCTCTCAGTTTCTCAAGCTCAGCCAACAAAACTAAAATCCAAAAGTTACAAGAATCACAGCATTCAGGCTTTGGTTGACTGCAGTATGACAGCATGGGGTATTTAATGGGAGGGGAGGGAGCCTGACTTTTTACAGTGGTTCTGACTGTAAGATGCAGGCACACACCGTGGTTTGGTGACTGCAGGGCTGAGCATCTTCCACAATTGCACCAGAGCCCAGATTTGGGGCTGGGAAGGGCCAAGCACCAAAGACTCAAGGTAAATGAAGACAGAGGCAGTGCTGGCATTCGAGTTTCACCAGGGGAGCCATTTCCTGCCCTGCAGGGACAGGCTTTGCCAACAATACTATTGAGGCATGGGTTATTAAAAAAAGCTGTGGGAAGGAGAGATATTTCATATTTGATTATTGTCTTGGATAAATGAATATGAAACAAACAGTATGAAATAACAGATGATCTTTAAAATAAGGCCAAGATAACAACTGTTATTTTGAGCCCCCAACTGAGATCCCTTCACACTTAAATGTCTATGGTCTACTAAATCACTCAAACTGCCCTGTAGAGAGCAATTCTGCGCTGAAAACGAGCAACCAACCAAAGCTGCGTCAATCAGAGCAACAGACCTCTCCACTTCCACCTCCTTTCTCAGGACCCCTACAATCATCTCTCAGACATCGGCAGTGACAATTGCCAGAATCCTAGGAGCTGAAGGGAACTTAGGAAGAAATACTAATGTGGATGTGTGAAGGTCTGGCATTACCAGATATTGTCTGTGATGCCATTGATCAGTCCACAAGGTGCAGTGGTCTTCCCTTGCTCTGCAGATGAGTAATGGTTTGTGGAGTTCTTCCAGCTCTGCCTGTGGCTGACCAACACAGCACTTTCCTCTTGCAGGTTTTATCATGGAAGGGGATGTATCAGGCCCTCACAGAGGGGGAGGAGGAACTCCTCAGCATTAATTTTTTTGGATCAAATTGAAGAAAGCCTTATTTAGACAAAGCTAAGGCAGTGGGAATAAAAGCTGAGGAAGGACTTCATAGTATTCTTTTTATTTCAAAACAGTTCCTCTTTATATTTATAGTACTGGCCCTCAGATTTCAAGCTGTGCTAGAAGAGCAATAAATACAATATTTAGATGCCATAGGTAAAATAACTGAGGCATAGAAAGATCATTCCAGGGCCAGAAAAAATGCACATCTTTTGTGAGTGGCAATCCTGCATTTTATCTACTATAGTAGGCCAGCTAAGTTATTAAAGTAATAAAAATAAATTCTACATGGCTTTTTGGAAGCATACTTATGGTTATGTCCAAGTGCAAGAGTATACTTCCAAAAGAATTGACTGATTAGAGCTGTAGCAACACGGGCACTTGGTAAAAACATGTGCTCTATTATATTGTAGTGATCCTTTACAAAATGTTACCCATCGAGAAATTTTTAACCATCAATGCCTTAGCATCTGATACGTTTATACAAAAATTAAAGAAACGAAGCATGAGGGTAACACAGAAAGTTTAGAACTACCTTTACTGCTGAACATTGTCTTTCTTTTTAACTGATATTATGTTCACAAAAGTCCTGGCCAACTGAGCACAATAATTTATCTTATATCACAAATAAATGTCATCAATTAGAAATCCTGGCAGCCACCAGAAAAGAAAGTCTTAGGAGTTAGGCCCTTGTTGGCAAAGCCTTCATACTGGTCATGTATGATTTGCTCCCAGCCATCAACAAGAATACTCTTCACTCACACCCATCAACCTGTGAAGGGACACAGTCCACAGCAAAGCTCACAACACCATCAAAATATTTCTCACACGAGAATGCTGAAATATTGTGAAATTAATTCCTTCTGTTTGTGCAAATCTTTATACAACATCAAGTTCACGATATTTTACTTCTGAGCAAAAGAATTTTCAAGAAGAGAAGTGATGGAATTCAGGGAATTCGGGACTTAGATGAGCGATGTCCCTCGAACGAAGTACACCTCCATGGTCTGCCTCCGATGTATTTGATCTTGCTGCAGTGGGGACATATACTGAGAGATAAGTGCATGGGTATTCTGGTCCTAAACCAGTCAAGGATGAAATCATAGCTGAAGTCTAAGGCAAAATTGCATCAACTTCAATGGGTCCTGAATTTTATATCAGAAGCCCGTGAGATGTAAATATCTCACACAGCCATAAAATGTTGTCATGTATTATTTCTTATAAACAGCTCCCTGGCACATCTCACATCATATTATTTAAATAGACTCTTAAAAACCTTGAAATCATGTCCCTAGCCCATCAATTACTATTACATTTATTATCATCTACAATGAAGTTACTTCATTATTAGAATTAGATGACTACAAGGAACTTCTGCTGTTGTTCCATTCACCTGGTGGATCTTCTGAATTACATTATATGCGAAATATCACCTAAGAGATATGGCATACACAGGCTTGAACATTTCTGTTTACAGCGTCATTAAAATGTCACTATTTTTCAAATGCTCAAGAAAGCTCCAGTGGAAGAATATATGCAGAAATCTTTCCATTATGCAACTGCTCTTAAGAGCAAGATTTAAACTAGCGAGTGACATGAATTGAAAAAAACCTGTAATAGCAATTTTTTGAGGAAGTAATAGTTGATCATTGTTATATCACACTGTGAATGACTAGAAGCAAATCAGATTTATCTGCTGAATGCACAAAGCAATATGGTTACTGCAGATGACGCTCTCATACAGCACCTGCTGCTGTAAAACATATATCCGCACCGAGCTCTTTACAGCTAACTAGTGCATATAAAGAAAAAAATAACTCAACTGATTATTTACATGGATGATTGTATTCTTGCAACAATTTAAACAGATAAACTATACATTGTGGAATCATTAAGCAGTAATGTATGAGCTGGTTACTGACCTCAGCACACTGTAGGATTTTGGTGCCTTGTCCTGTAGTCGTAAGCTTAAGCAATGTTTTTGAGTAAAAATATTGTGTAAGAGTTAAGTTGTTCTTCCTTTCTCTTTGACGGGCAATATGCCCTTGGCACTGTTGCCAGCAAGTATAAAGTATATTCTGGCAGCTTTCTTCTCACAGTTTTTTGTTTCTGAGTACAAAGATTAATCATGAGAGATCCTGGTCTAGATTTAACCAAAAGCCACAAAAACATCCATTCCTATGATATTTTGGAAAGGAAATATGAGTTTAGGAAGCTAGTCAGCACAAACTGAAGTGATCATGTCCAGGAAATCATATTTTAGAAAGTGTCCTGTGGCCTAAACTCTGCTGAGATCCTTGAGGCTGGGCTGGAAAATATCTTCAATCCATTTATCTTCTGTACCCTACAGTGCCCACAAGATGATTGAGCTTTGGTCATAATACTGCAACAAGACCTTGTTAAAGTAAAATCATACATTGACTTGAAGCCAGTAGCTGGCATGATTTCTCAACCTTCACGGCAATTTTAATAAAAATATTTACAATGTCAAAACCAAAGTTGAAAAGATTTTTGCCTAATTTTAGTTTAAATTCAAATTCCCAGGTATGAAATTAATTTACTATGCAGCAAAGAAGTGTCCTTTCAGTTATCTTTTTCAGTGGCTGACAATGAGCAGTGCAGAGCAGAAGCTTTCAACATTAGTTCATTCATTCATTTCGGTTTCACTTCTTCCTTTCTTTTCCTTCCCCCACCAGTATATCTAAAAATGAGAGGCTTGCAGAGTCACACTGTCACCACGCAAATATGGTGCTAACAGTCATGAAGCTGCTCTTCCAGCAAATCCACACCATCCCACATCACTAGTCATTTGAATGCAAGAGTAATGCTCCTTTTAGGAAATTAAATACAAATTTGTGAGCAAATAGAAGAAAGCAGTAACTTAAAGCTTCTACTCCATTAAATCTCTATACCTTACTGCAGAAAACTTGGTTTCACACCCAGCTATATCAGCTTTTACATACTGTGCCATACATACTGCAACACAGGCGCAAATAAGATGAATTGATGGTAGTCGCAAAAAGCAATAATAAAATTATAAGGCAGTGGCACTAAAAAATGTCCCCTAAGAAAATAATATGATTCTTACCTATTCATTAGCTCTTGAAAATTTTCATTTGGCAAAGGAAATAAAAAGCCATTTACGACTGACTTCAAGTAATCCAAAGACACAAATCCACTCTGACTGACACCAACTACTCTGAAGGCTTTTTCAACATTCTGATAGGCTGAACACAGCTGTAATGAATACAATTTATAGTGTTTTGTTCAGAAAAAACAAGTTCATGAAGCTTTTAAAACAATAATGCATTTTTTACAAGACCTTTTCAAACGTTCTTCTCTGTGAACTGATCAAATAGGTTACCCTGGCATGCTCTGACCGTCAGATGTTTAATTAATAAGCTCACTACAAAACAGTATTCCCAATCACACACTCTCAAATGACAAGTCAGACAAGTTTCTCAAATAATCACTCTGCCTCAAAATTCAGAGCTAAAAATACTTGGTGGATCAGCCTATTTGATAACACCAGTCTTAACGTAATTTTAAAACCATTCATTGCATAATCTAGTATCACAGATCTCTTTATTAAAAAGGGTCATTAGCACAATGAATATTGGTAAACATTAGGAGACATGGAGTAGTTAACATAGCTGTTGTATAAATATATCATATATTTCTTTGGTTATTTTTTTGATTTATGGGCTGTTGCAAAGGAACTACATGGATGTGTTTTTGCTTATGGGACTTGTAAAATGCCTGAAAGTTGACTTACTGCAGATTTTGATAAGGCTCATGAAACAATAGGGAGACTGGTTTGTTTTTCTGAAATGTTAGCTCACACTGGGTTGTTGAATACTGCAAGCATCCCTGAGGCTTTTCTCTCCCCACCATTTTTTGACAAGTACCCTATCTGCTTCTAAGCTGATTATTGTTCATTCAAAACTGCTGAAATCACAGTGTAAAGTTAATGTATAGAGTGACTTTTGAAAGCCCAAAATAAACATCAAGGGCTCAGAAGGCCTGTAAGGTGACATGTACTGTGCTTCCAATCCAGGCCTTGACCTCCATATCAAAGATATACAAGATGAAAAAGGGTCAAGATGTTGAATGTCCCTGTAGCCTTGTTTGTCCTTCAACCTGTCTTTTCAAGGCTGAGAAAGCACAGTTACAGCTCAGTGTAAGTGAGTTTGTAGTCGAATATGCAGTCCTGATGCACAGTATCAGCTTCTCTTTTCTTAGAGAGTCAGGATTTTCATGACATGAAGGCAGAAGAGTAAGTGTTCGAAAATTTTGTTTCTTTTCACCTTCCCATAACACAGGTGGAACACAGTTACATCCCACCATCCCACTCCCCAACCCTCTTCAGTTAAGATCACATCTAAGGGTACAAGGAGAGGTCATTTGCCGTGTCTATTCCAGCTCAGCTTTCTATTCTAAGCTTGCCACCACATATTAAAAAAAATGTGTTTTTGCAGTAGCACCTATCCACTAATAGTTTATTTCATGCAGGTCAGAAAATAATTGTCAATGATAACTAGTCATTACTCAGTATAAGTCATTACTTACTTTGATCTGACAGAGTGATCTTGCAATTCACATTATGAAACACCTTAGCCATCAAGCTTTGATGCACTCTCATTTTGTTTTAGCCTAAGGAATCTGGAGTTTTAATACATACAGTTTAATGCCGTGAATCTAATAAGAAAGATTTGAACACACAAAATCAAGCAGAACTGCTGCATTTGCTATCTGGCTTTAAAAGCAAACAAGAAACCCTGTGCATGTAATTTGTTCATAAAAGAAGTTGGTGTAATTAACTGGCCTCAAAGCTTGGCAATTTTATTTTCTTATGATGCCTGGCTCAGCTTCTCCACCTGTCAAAGTATTCAGAACTATTAATGGCACTCCCTCACCTTTCCTCTGAACACCCTCTCAGTGCGTTGCAGCACTCTCAGCTGGTGAACGCTGTAGAAAATCTTTGCTGGTGAAGGCTGAAAAAAAAGGTTTTTTTCTGCTTCTGTTCCTTTTCTTTTATTTTCTGGCAGATTAGTACTGTTAAGAAAATTGATTTAGCAAAGTCCAGAGCTTTGTCAGCTTCAAAGAAATAAAGCTGTTGCAATCTAAAACTCTTAAAGGCTGTTTTTGTTAACTGGATAAATCTTCATGTACAAACAGGCTAAACTAAACCTGAAATATAACTTTCTTCTGTTTTCCTGTATTTCAAACTTGATCGGTAGTTCAAAATAATGCTAAATAGTAAGTGCTTTTTTTGCAGTAGTTTTTCATTCATATTTGTTTTAAAACATAATTCACATAACTTATAATCTTAAAAGATAACTTTATTACATTTAATATTGGAAGGAACTACTAGAAAGTAACTCCCTTTCTTTGTCAGTGTGTTTCCAGAATGATCCACTACCAAAAATATATGCCTATTGACTTTGAAAAGGCTCTTTCATTTCCTGTTTCCTTTACATACTCCTGTCTCACTGTCCCATCTTAGCTCCCACAGTCCTTGGAAGAACATCCAGTTACTGTAAGCCCTCCTCAATGATTGCACATTAAAAAAAACAAAACAAACAAAACCAAAAACACCCACCAAAACCAAATGAAGAGGGTAGATTTAGACTGGATATAGGAAGAAATGCTTTACTGTGAGGGTGGTGAGACACTGGCACAGGTTGCCCAGGGAAGCTGTGGATGTCCCCTCCCTGGAAGTGTTCAAGGCCAGGTTGGACAGGGCTTTGGGCAACCTGGTCTGGTGGGAGGTGTCCCTGCTCATGGCAGGGGGGTTGGATTGGATGATCTTTAAGGTCTCTTCCAACCCAACAATTCTGTCATTTTATGAATTCTGTGGAATATATTTATTTCAACTGGGCTGAGCAGCTCATTATGTGATGGTGGTTTGTTGTCTACTACTCTACTTAATGTGCCGTTGGCATGTACACTCTTCGGGATAACAATTCTGCTATGTGTATGTAATATTTGATTCAGAGCATAGCAGCAACCATTGTGACAGACAAGACACAGGCATTTTGGAAACCTCATGCACAAAATGTATGTGCACCAGACTCTTTCAAAGGTTATTCCAGTGGGGCTACATAGGAAAAAAATACTGTTCTGTATGAAAAAGGATATCAAAGTGTGACTACTCTGTGCTCAGGGCATGCTCTCCACTGTTCCTGCTGCCTGCTCAGTGGCCTGCTGAAAACATATTTTCCTTCCTGTTTAAATAATATAGCTTTAATATTTGAAAATTATTTGTGTGAATGCTCAATTCTATTTAGAATTGCCCTATTTCAATTTAGTTTTGGCTGGGCACAAATATTTATTTTAAATAATCACTCAGTTTTGCACCTCAAAAATGCACCAGAGAGGTCACCAATAATTTATCTGGATGATTTTAAAATATATTTTTAAACCAATGTTGATTGGTCTTTTTTTTTTTTAACTACTTTACATGGACATGTCCTGACTTCTTAAAGTGCATGAGTGAAAGAGATGAAACTGGGAATCAGAGGGCAAAGGGTGAATTCAAGTCACTGACAGTACAGTAAGGCTGTAGGAACACCTCTCAACCATGGTCTCTGACTGACAGAGGCATTCCATGGTGGAATGAGGAGGGAGGTTGTGTTCCAGGCCCTATTGACTTAAAACCCACCTGGACATGTTCCTGTGTGACCTACTCTGGGTGATCCTGGTCTAGCAGGGGGGTTGGACTAGATGACCTTCAGAGGTCCCTTTCAACCCCTACCATTCTGTGATTCTGTGTGATTTTAAGGGTCTCCACATCCTCCATGCCAATCACTTTTCACTCAGGAATGATCCCTTGTGCCACCTTGGACTGTCTAGTTCTTGCAATTTCAAACAAATACATTTTATATCTACTCTTACACTGGCCCTTCTATATTTGTCAACACACATTCACAAACTGACTTAATAACTGACCATCAAACCTTCTTTAACATCCTTCTTTGCGCTGATGCCTACAAAGACATTCCCAACAGTCAGTAAGTTAGGCTGCTGCTATGCTTAAAACTACTCTTGTCATGCTGACAAAAAATGTCTTACTGTCACCTTGACCTCCCCAACCTTACCAAGTTCACCGTTTTGTCACTGTCTTAGAGTGTAAGTTTTTCTTACAAGGATTAGCTGTGAAGTTCAGTACAATTGAATACTGGGAGAAAACGGAGATTCCCAAGTGCTACAAGATTCCAGGTTGCAGTAACAGTTCTTTTTATCTGAGGTTCATGAGTTTGTAATAGTGATTTTATTTTTGACTTATGTAACCTGTCACCTTTTGATTTTAAAGGCAGTTTTCACACATAGTTGGTAGAATTTCCCAGGTCAAAGGAAGCTGGCTTTCCTTTCCTCCTTGTCTTAGTTATACCTGTTGAGAATCAGAGGTTATCCAAGTCCTACAAAATTGCAAACCTGACCCATTAAAGCCAACAGAAATTTTTCTATTGATATAATTGGAAAGATGAAAATTACCCAAGTTTCCACTCCTTTTCTAAACAAACACCTGGAACTTTGTTTTCGGTGCTTTTTTCTTTAATTGTGACTATACTTATGCTAAAATTCTTCAGAAATTCTTTATAATCAACTACATTAGAGTCTGTAACACAATAACAGTTTAACAGCCTAGAGAAAAAGTGTCACTTTTGTAGAGAACACAGCAAGTCAAGATCATGCTTGTAGTGAATTGAAGAAACAGGAAATTTATGGACTCTCTAAAAATATAACACGCAAAAGAATGTTAAAAACAAATAAGCAGTGAATTATTTTTTTCTATCTTCCCACTACATTTTTCTCTCGTCCCTTTCTTCTGCCAAGATTGTCTACAGTATACGAGTTGTCTGCAAAATAACATTCAAATCCTACATGCAGTGCCATTTTCTTGGCCATCTACATGAACATGAATTTTAATATATCCTCACAAGGACACATCTCTTCTAATAATATAAGAATATTATTATATTCTTAAACAAATTCCAGCGTAACTTATGATAAGTCATACCTAAAATCTGTAGCAAGTTGTCTGGGTTTTATAGCAGGCTGAAAAATTTGCAGCAGCTTCATTTGGATTAAATGGGAACCTCGCTTTGCAATTAGAACTCATTTCCCCACGGTATTAACTTCTACAGCTTGGAAATTAATCTTTGATTGCAAGCATTTATTTTTTTCTAGATATTTCCCCTGATCTGCAGTGAAGTTGCTAGTACTGTATACATTTGCCATCCTCAAACTCTATCTAAATGCTTAGAAAAAAGGAGCAGTTTTTACCCTTCAGAAAGACAGTTTGTTAGAGAATCCAGGACCAGTTTATCACAAGTTACTGTGGGATTTATTTCCAATCCCCTTCAGAAAACACTGCTGTGACTCATGCTCATGTTTTATCTTCCTAATCATGAAACCTGGAAAGATGTCATTTTTTAAATGAAAATTAAAATTCTGTTGCATAAAGAGGATCCATGAAGTCTAAAGCTAAAATGGCACCATTAGAACATTTTGTATGTCACAGGCAACTGAGTTTCTCTCAACTTCCTTTGCATTTAGCCCCATAATTAGTCTCTAAATACAATAAAACTTGTGTTTGATTAAAGCATGTCTGACAGAAATGCATCTATTTAGTCCTTATGAATTTGTTCCAAGGACTAATAACAGAATAGATTGTCTTATTTTTCATTTGAATTTGTCTATCCAGTGAAGATACTACATTATATGATGCAGTCACCTCTTACACTCCTTTTTCAAAGGCCAAACAGATTGTCTGCTAACATTAAGCTCTAAAGCATCCACACCACCCCTTGAATCATGATTGTGGCTTTTTTTTTTTCACACTTTCCTAGCATCCTGGAATGACAGCAGCTGATGTGAAGCTGAGTTCTGGTTTTGACTTTGACTATATATGAAAACAAAAGTCCTTTTTCTGCTCAGTACATTTTCCAGACATCCTTGGGACATTAACCCTTTCAGAGAGCTGCGTAGTAGAAGCCAAGATCTATTGAAATAATAATAATTAAAAGACACAAACACCACCCACTTATAAACCACTACTTACATCAACATGGTGGGAGCAAGGGGGGGAAATTCCACTTGCTATTTATGGGACCATTTAGGTGATAAAGAGAAGAGAACCTAGCTCATAATCCATGAATCCAGTGAAACCATGAAATTGTAATTACATCACTTTTGTGGAGTACTGAAAGACAGGAATTCCTGAACACAATATTAAATTTACTTAATAAACTTGGGAAGTCACTGACTTGGATCTTGCCTTAGTTTCCAATTCATGACAATTAAATTATAATCCTGGCCAATCCATAGGCTATCCTGGTTATCACAATAAACCACACACCTGTTTTTTTTATGCATGTAAGCCATGGGTATATGAATAATTCTTGGAGGACTTCACTTCATCTTCCTAGCAATTCCCCCACATTCTATTTTCTCTCAAGCCTTCTCTTTGTGTCTTACTAGAGGGTGAGGATTATCTGTGAATTTATTTTCAAGGAAATTTTAAAGCGATTAAGATTATGTTTGCTGTGAGTTGTACATATGGGAATACAGAATGAATATACAGACAGTACTCTGACATATGTGAAGAGTGTTAGAAACATATATAATAAAATGGATAGATTAGGTTCCACTTTGAACAAACTTTTCATGCGCACATTAAAAATAAAAGGAATACTTCAAAAACATGCGTGATTGGATTATTTGGGGATTGAAAGTTCTAGCTTACAAAAACGCCATGAGAAATATCAGGTTAATAGTAAATCTCAGCATCAGGAATAATATTTTGGCACATTTTAGGAGTGTCTGAAATTTCCTTGTTTACAACTCAGTTTTTGATCTACCAAAAAAACCCAACCTACAACAAAAAACAGATACATACACAAATTACCATGGCCTTACTACAGAATGGGAACACTCTTCAGTCATTATCCTACATTAGTGACAGTTTTCAGAAACCCATGGGGTACTCTGTTTTCTGTCACATAAAAACAGTTACATTCCTTCCCCTAGGAACTTTCGGCTGTTTTGAACAAAATGGCTTATTATGGATCTGCATATATCAAGGCTGGAAAGTCAATCCCATTTAATAAACAAATAGAAATACAGAACTAATTACTGGTTCAAAAATGCACTTCTGCCCTCTGTTCTTTACACTCCAGCTTCTTACACAGGATCCCCATGAATAAGCAAGGATCACCATGGTGCTTTGCACAGCGTTTACCATATCCTCACAGAAAGGGCAGGATACAATCTGGACATGTAACGAATGGAGATTGAGTTGATCTTTGCAGCAGTCATTAAAATCGGGCCAGAGCCTATTTCCATGATAAAAATCAATAGGAGACTTGCTATTGCCCTCATCTGGGCACATGAAGAGAACACAAATTAAGTAGCATCATTCTTGATGGATCTATGTTAACATGCCTTAAAAGACAAATTATTGGTCCTAATAATCACAATTACTAGTTTGCTTTCCTAAATGTATTGACCAAGGAATGTATTCCCAAAGACTAGCTTTAAACATTGACAGCAATCTCTTTCATCCTTCTCTCTAATGGGAAGAATGAAAACAAGGGTGATTCAAGAATTTTCAATTATGATTCTCATCTGCATATCTCTCTGGATATGCTAAATATCTTTTCACTTGCTAGAAAGGACAGTAAGCCTCAGGTAATTTAAGTTAGCCTTTGGATTGCCTTGCCCTTCCTGTCATTAAATGATTTCCCTATTTATTTATATGACTTACTTATTTCCTTATCTATATAGCCTAATCCAATTCATATAGGTTAAAATCGGAAAAAAAAAATATTCCAGTACCTGCTTATGTACTATATCTGCTTAAATTTGATTACTGTTTCCTTGCTGCACCCAAAATGGAAGGACTGGACTGAAACCAGTTGAAAACAATGAAAATATGTTCATTATATTCAAGGGGCACTGGATCAGACGCTCTCTAAAGCCCTGCTCTTGCAAACACAGTCTTTCAGAGCACATGGATCACATGGATTCCATGGATCCCATGGATCCCAGTCCTGTGCAGCCATAATATTCTTCAGTCAGCACCATGAATTTAGCTGGACTATCTAGATCCACAATGGGAGATCTTTGCACAATTTTTGCTTAAAAGTTAGAAGGCTAGCACATATCTCAGTGCTGATAAGACTATTACACAAAGTTATAGGATCTTGCGGATCTTATAAGATGCAGACAGACTTGTTAATAGAGCCTGTAGCAATAGGACAAGGGGTAATAGTTTTAAACTAGAAAAGGGTAGATTCAGACTAGATATAAGTAAGGAAGTTTTTAAGATGAGGGTGGTGAAACACTGGAATGAGTTTCCCAGAGAGGTGGTAGATGGTCCATTTCTGGAAAAAATCAAGGTCAGGTTGGACGGGGCTCTAAGAAACCTGATCTAGTTGAAGATGCTCACTGCAGGGAGAGAGGTGGACTAGATGACTTTTAAAGGTCCCTTCCAACCTAGACTATTCTATCATTCTAAGCACAAGCAAGCCAAGTATTGTTCTTTACATTTTGAAGTCTGAGTTTAGTTTTACTTCCAGTATATTAAGCAACAGTGTACATAATGTTTCAGACTTAAGCAACAATTCATCTGAAATTAGTTTTTTAGTTAGTAATCTTCAAAAAAACTGAAGCTGACAATGCACATTTAATAAGCATAGAAATGGTGTCTGGTTTCCTTAGTATCAATATATGCTAATTATAAGTACAACTATTCATTATTTTCTTCTTTTCTATTTTTATACACACACAAATACCTCCTAAGTGTTAAAATTGAAAAACAAATGAATGTACCTATTAAACTTTTTATGAATCCAGTCCATTGTTCAAGGAAAAGAAATCATTGCTTACACAAAGATTTGCTCTGAAATTGCTGCCAAAGAAAATAACCTTGAGTTATTTGCTGCATAACTGCCACACGAGTACATTAAAGGTGCCTAGGGACAGCTTCGTCTTGAGCATGTGACTTTTAAGGAAAAGCTTTTGAGTTCAATATTTAAAAATTGCTGCCATCGCCCTTTTCTTTCTCTGGTTTTTAAATGAAATCCAGTTATCACATATAGGAAGAAGTCATATGGGTTTTGTTCCTATGTTTTCAGTAATTTATCTAATAATGAAGGTTTTTATTGCCTGGCTGCAGTGAATTCAGGATATCATTGGGATGTTAAGGAAATAGGTATGTATGTACATATACATATATATACATATATATTTCATTGGTGGTTTTTCCCACAGAAATGGAGAATGGAGTCCCGATATTAAACCTGAATAACTTTCTTGACCATTAGGACTAGGTGGTCAAGACTGCCCAACTGTGAAAGCCTGATGTCCTGGGATCTGGTCTTAAGGAGAGTTATATTTTTCACATAATCAAGTAAATCTCTAGATGGAAGGTCCATCTAAAAAGGATTTACTTCTTCCTAGCAGACACTGGGTTTCAGAACTGTTAGACTTCTGGTTTTTTTCAGAAAATTTTTAATATCCTTTTGTTGAGGTAATGCAATTGCTCTGTCTCTCTGGAGTTAGGCTGGCCTATCTAAAAGAAATGCTATGAGTGCAAACAGGGCATTTTGTCAGAGTCTGTGGATCCAAAACACATCCCTGAGAATGAATATTTTTCCCTGCCTAAAAAATAAGTGCCCTCAGCCCAAAAGATACGTATGTGCAGTGCCTTATGTCAGGATCTTGACAGAAAAAACCCCCTTAATAATTACAGGACTGATCCAAAGTCCATTAAAGCTGATTGAGAGACTCAACACTGTGTCCCAGAACAACCATAACAGGATTATGGCGAAAAAGTATTTGTTAATCAATCCAAGGCAAATATTCAACAGGCTCTGGCTTGAATCAGAAACAGCTGCAGAGTCCAAAAGCAAAATTCAATTCAGGAGAACACACTGTGAAGGGACAGCAGGAAAAAAAGTGGCAGCAGAACTTGGTTCAAAGAAGTTTGGGGGTTTGGGAGTTTTTCTAGATCAATGCAGAAAGCAGCATTATTAGTGGGTTATATTATACTGTAATTCAAAACTGGAAACCTGAAGGATAGCAGGAGCCCAGGACCTCTCAAATGAGATGCATTTTCTCTAAAAGTCACAGCCATGGGTCCCTGCTATGAAAGATACACTGTCCAGAGAAATGTGATAGACAATCATATCAAAGAAACGTGACCTAGCAGCTGCTTGAGTATCCAATTCCCTAGAACACCCCTGGACCCACAGCTTTGAAGCATAGACTCTTTAGATATACAGAAACCACACCAGGAACCACAGAAATAGAAGAAATTTTCTTTCTGATGAAATCAACATTCAGGCTGCTGAGTTTGGAATATGGCAATCCATTCTTTTGCCTGAGGAGGGTAGCTGAGTAGGAAGAAAGAGGGATAGGTACATCTAAACAGTCCAAAAAGACTGTTAGCATTTACTTTGCCTTCCTGCTTATCTGCCCTCAACATGCTAAAAAAAACCCTAAACAAACAACTAAGCAGTCCAGGGACTATTGTTTTTTGTCAAGGAATATAATGGATGGTCATTTGGAGAAACAAAATATTCTGTGGGAGATCCATTTCAGTAAAACTTTTTATTGTTCACTTTGGATTTTTCCAGTTTCTCAGCCATTATCGCTACTGTCAGCAGTGCAAATTTTTGGAGCTGTCAAGCGACTCAATAAGGTTCCCAATGTGCAAAAAAAAGTATTGTTCTTGCCCAGTTTATCAGGAATTCACAGTAAGACATGCGTATATTTGAAACAGCAGAGGATATTTAGATGTGAGAGTCTTGGGTTGCCCATGCCTCCCCAACAAGCTGTGATACAGACAATATAAACCCAGTCAATATGACTTAAGTTGCTCACTTGGACAATGTTCTTTAAGGGCATGATGATTACAGGACATATAGATTTTGTACATTTAGAAATGTGCAGACAGAGAAGCAGAGTACACTCATCTGGTTTATGTTGTCCTTGAGATTTAACTGGATCAGTGCAAAATTACCAGCACAGAAGTGAATTTGACCCACGATTTAACCACACTTTCAAAAGAAAAGCATTTTATTCCTTTGACAAGAGCATTAATATCCTTCCTTAAACATATTATTAATGTTAATTATCTTACAACTTGTACTTTGAGAAGAGAATGCACTCTCAGTTGTTTTAAGGTTCGTACGTAATAAGAAATTCAGGTATAATTTGGGTATATTTAAACATTCTCAAATTCAGTAGGATTCTTCAAAAGTTGTTTGCGTGATATACCATTAGTAAGAAAATAAATGTCATATTTTGTCTCTGTATTATTTCCTATATTCTATTGTTTCATAGAGAAGTGGACTTGATACCATTATTTTTATTTCTTAAGTCTCAGAAGTTTTTCTGATAAAACTTCCTCATTTTGGAGCTTTAAAGCCCCAAAATGAAAAATTGTATTCTTTTTTATTGTTCAGCATTTATGAGATGTAGTAACATATTTATAGATTTATTACCTTTCAGATTCCAATGCCAAAAACAAGGTTTATTGTCAAATAAAGCATCATTTTGGTTTTCCAATTGACTGCTTTAGAAGAATTTTGCTTCTGTTCTATAATTGCCTGTACCACATTATTTAATTGGTTATGTTGATATCTAATTCTGGAAAGTATCCCAACCAGAAAAAATACACAAAGTGAAATAGCATAGCCAGGCAATATGAACTCACAAAAATTATTTTGGATGTTGTTCACAATGAAAAGAATATCCAAATGAAACAATCCAAACAAAAATCCTCAAGTCATAAAGCACCAACCTAATGAGCTTCATTTTAATTTAGATCCCAATCCACCAAGTAGTATCTCTGTTGGTATTTCCTGATGGATTTCATAGACTCCAAAATCCACAGCAAGTCATTCAAACTCATAAGACACTACATATTCTTTGGAAACAGAGCATGCAGCATCAGATTCATGTTGATTTAAGGCAGTTTGCAGCTGATCTCCCTGCATGTCATTGGCATTAGTTCACAGACATTGTCATCACTTGATCTCTTTCAACGTTTCCATCACAGTGCCTTATAAACACAGTGCCACAGCAACCCATCAGCAAAGATACTAAAGAAGTATTCCATGTGCTTTTTGGATATGCACTCTCCTACCCAATCATGCTGGGACGACCCTTTTTCCTGCGACCCCTACGGCAGTCAAAGCTCCTGCTATTTCCCATCCCCGTGTCTCTGCTACAGCTTCTGCTACAGCTTCTGCCAGTACAAACTGTAGAGGCACTGGATCCACCATATCTGAAGCACATTTGGACTCCCAGTAGTAATACTTAGCCATTGTTCTGCCACTGAAGAGCAGAGCAATCTAGTTTCCTAATGTTATACAAACATTAATCAAGGTTCACATTATACCTCTGAGGTAAGCAAATTTTATTCCCTTGTGTAGCCGTGTAAACTACAGCACTAAAAGGTTAAGCATTTCTCCAGAGGTTCTTGGTGAACCAACTGCCAGGCCTAGATGCCTGGGTGACTGAATCAAGCTGCTCCTTGCTTACTGGCTTCACCCTACACGGAGGCAGCCTCTGAGTTTCCATTTCACTATATCACTTCACACGAAAATTGTGCTAAGGGAAGAGGAAGCAGATCATACTGTTATTCACCACCTCAAGCTGTACAGGATCTGGAGATGTGCCATGGTACCATTTTATTTCAAATAACAGCGTTCCTCTACCCCATGGGCAAAAGAACAGTCATATTCAAACTACTTGCAGGAATTCAGCAAAAGCATGAAACAGAGCTGATGAGAGTTCTTGCTATTTTTGACAGCAAGATCTCACTAGTCACCTGTCTTTCGGGATTCTTTTTCCAGTGACGAGCAATGGCTGTCGGCTTTCTCCACTCATTGATCTTAGCAGGAGTGAGGAGCTGCTTTCTCTTTCAAAAGCCAACAATTTCAAATCAGCAGTGAAAGGAAGGGGGTCCTGGCTCCTGTAGGTACGTCCTGCACGCACATGTCCACCCACAATGTCACTGGGTGGGACTGCTGGCAAGGGGACCTCCGCATCATCCCTCTGTATCTTAACCCCCATTCTGAAAATCAAGCTGTTTGGGATGAATTCTGATGCAGGACTCATCCCTTTGGAATGAATTGCCAACATATTTATCCTTGCATACCACTGCATCTATTTAGTCAGAGAAAGGCTGAAGGCTGCAACTTGCATACAGAAGATAAACTGGCAAATTAGCCTTCTGCAAGCAGCCCCCAGCCACTGTCATTCAGAAGATCGCAAAGGCCTTGTCAGTTAGCGTTATTATTACTCTCTCAGAAAAATTGTGGCTGTTTCTTTACTTTTCAGATTCTGAGTACTTCATCTTAAAACAGGTGATGGCAAGAATTTGCCTTAGTGTGTGTCTCTGTATCTAACTGGCACAGCTGTAGTCAAAAACTCTGCAGCACCTGATAATGGTTTTCACATTCTTAGGATCTACAAATTACAAGTGTTTTCAATGAACAAGAAACCAATACTGACACAACTGACACAAATGCAAGCACTGGAAAGCTTTGCTAACATATAGTACAAAATGCCATTTTATACCTATTTTGATAATACAGGATAACCTTCCCTGGCATAGTGGGAAATATTACAATAACACTCCATGAGAATGAATACGTTGCGTTTACTCCTTGTCTAAGGCAATTTCCTCTTCAAATAGCACTACTAAACTTCAAAACTCTTTTAGGCGAAGCAATGAATTTCAGATACAATTCATATATTTTAAACAGTAGGTAGAAGATGATCTTTCTTCAATGACTGAAACCTAGAGATTTGCTGGAAACCAAATATCAAAGATCAAGGCAGGTATACTTTTCATAAGTGTCAGTGAACTTCAGAATAACAGCAACTTATTTGTTCTACATACAGCAAAGCATTCTTTTTCACTTTCTTTCAAAAATTACCAAAATCAAGAAGATCTAGGGGTTGAAAGAAAATGTATACATGAGACAAACTGACAGATATATTAACATTCTAGCAACTGCGACTGTCTTCTCTAAATCTGTTAAAAACCTCAGAAACCTGGATGTTAAAGTAAGCTTACAAACTGAAAACTCACAATAAAAGCAGTATTGAAGGCTTCCATGATCACTTTGTTCTGTGTTGAATTGTTCAGCTTACAAGAATAAATCTTTGTTTAAAAATATCATTCTTTTTAACTGTTATTTCTGCAACTGCAACCAGGGAATTGAAAGTCAGGCTCACATAATAGCAGCAATAATAAAGATTCTGCCACTGCTCCTTACTCATTTGAATGTGGCTGCCTGAGACAAAATTAAATCCAGCTCCCTTGCATATGCTCTGCAGTGCTACCAGCAGCAAGGATGAGGAAAGTCCTTGGAGGAAATTCTGATCATAGTGAAGTTGATACTCCAGTGCAGCCAAGTTTTCATAATTTGTTTGTTTTAACCAAAAGAGTCAGGATTCCAAGCCCTGTACTCTCACTACACAGCATTATGCAGAGAGAAAAGGCCTATCTGTGGCTATAACTGTCCACTGATGTAAGCAAAGGTTGCCCAAAGTAGCTATGAATCAGACAGACTTGACTACTTCTTGGCAACTCTGCCTCACAAAAAAAAGGGTAGAAGATAAAACTTTTTATCTGGCTAAAATCACAAAGAAGGAAAAACAGGTTTTACTCATTAAAAAAAGTCTTTTCCTATAGTGGTAGATATAAAACAACAAAGGGAAATCAAATTCAAAGAAAGGATTAGACTCCATCAGACTAGGCTAGGTTTTATCTTTCTTACCACAACTGGCAAAACATTTCCACCACAACTTCAAGCTTTTCATGGAGAAAGAAACATAGAAATCTTGATTCATTTAACTCGTAATCAAATTTAACTGAAATGTATTATTTAATGAGTGAAGTACAGGTCTGGCTATTGTGGTGCCTGGCACTGGTGTTACATTTTTCTGCCAGCTTGATACCACCATTTGTCCTTACAGGTTAGACAAGCTACATACCAACCAGTTTACGGTCTCAGAATCTTTCAGCAAAGACACTAGAAGCAATGTTCCTGTTTGTTCTCTGGAGTATTGGTGATATCACAGCACTTTTAGCAACCATGGGGCCTTGTCACAGTGTCTTTGGCATAGCGCGCTCTGTTGTCACTGACACATGCCAGCTGGCTGCAGCTTCCCACCCCAGCAGCAACTGCGTTTCAGCAGCACTTATGCATGTGAGGCACTTGGGAATCCCTTGGGAAGAAGGAAGACAATGAGTATTTTTAATATTTTCTTATACTTCAGAAGCACAAAGGATATGCATCGAAAAACGCATCCTCAAGTGGAGGAACCTCCAGACACTCCCTTAGGCAGACTGCAACTTTCTGTGAGATGATTTCCTGCCACAAATCACTGAAGTTCATGCTATTACCCACACAAGTATTGACAGTCACTGTATATCGAGGCATTTTCCTTGGCAACTGTGTACCATGGATCTCAGCTTATAAGGCACCACCCACATCATACACTGCTTCCCTCTCCTAGCCTTGTTTGGTGGCTCAGGGTATTTGGCAAGGTTTGGAAGGAGATCTGAAAAAGGGTTTTCATGCAGTCCCCAAATACCTGAATTCTGCCTACAGTAACATATACTTTCTTTCTGTGGTTGAATGAGTCTGAAAGAGGTTTTAGGAAATCCCTGAGACAAACAGCATTATAGTTAGGAGAAGAATTGTGCTTTGCAGAGAAGGCAGCTGGCTGGATGGGGATGCAGAGACTGCACAGACGCATGATGATGGCTTGCCTATCTAGGGGGATATGCTTGGAGGAGACCGGGGACAGACCCAGTGTTTCTTCTGCAGGAAACAAAAGCTGCTTGCCCTTGACATGAGGATCAGAAGCAAAATCTGTGTTCAAACTTGTGGTTGCTGCCCCTCATTAGAGCTGCACAGTCACCCTAATAAACAACATATGGGAAATCTGGGGCTATTATTTGCCAAGAAAGCAAAAATAGCAAAATTTTAATGGCAGCATTAAGAAATATGCTGCAAGGAATAAGTTGGGGACAAAGTGGTAAAACATGCTGCCTTCTTCCATTTTTGTGAAAACGTGTCAAAAAATGCATAAATTAGTAAAGAAAAACCCATATTCTAACACCTGGCACTCTCTCTGGCAAAGAGACTAGAGCTCCCATGTGCTTTCAAGGCAAACCCTGCAACACAGGACAGCTTGGAAGCTTACCACCCCACCAACCCTCCCTGAAGGGAGCATGCATCAGAGCCTTGGTCTCCGAAACACCTTTCTCGAGAGTGGAGGAGGTGCGTGTGAGGCAAGCTGGCCAAGGCAGGACAAGGAAGACCCTCAGTCCCTCTGCTTCCAGTCTGTCTCAGGACAAGCCTGACAGCAGTCTGTAGCAGTCTCTCTGTCTGTCCCCTTTCCTTTGGCCAGCACAGCCGTGCAGAGAAGTACACTTGAATTTCCTGCCCTTCAAGGCACCCTGCAGTAACAGACACCAGGGGAAGAAAGAGGATGACAGAGAAGCTTTTTAGAGTTATGATTATATACCTTTTCACCAAATGGAAGATTCCAATCTGCTAAGATCCATCTATCTAACACATTACACACACAGAGATACATCAGATTGTTTGTTTTGTTAAAAAAAGAAAGAAAGAAAATAAATGCCTGAAAAATATTCTTCTCTTGCTATAAACACATCAGTGCTCATTTTCTCTATATTCTACTTTGGGCCATTTTGAGTAAAATCTTTAATTAAAGTTTTTCTTTGAAATTGTCATCATCAAACCAGAAGAAAGAAAGTAAAAAATGGAAGGACACAGCTGTGCATATATGAAGTGCTATTCAGTACCAAATGAATTGGAACAAAATAAGTATCGTGACTGTTATGCTCTTAGTTTTGGCTCTGTATTCTCAGTAGCACAGTCTAACTTGTCACTTTATATTGATTCCATCTGTTTACACTCTGCAGAGTATTGGCTTCCTACAGTGAACATTTCCTATTTACCAGCTGGTAAAGATAGGCCCAAACCAGATAGAAAAGAATTAGACTATTTTCAGATCCTCATAAACATAAAATCAAAAATTAATGGGGGAGGGAGATAAGAGTAGGGGGTAGTGAGGAAAATATATGTGCCTGATGCTTGTTCATATTGATAGCCCTTTACAACCCATTAGCAATTTTTAGAGACCTTGAAATTTGTGCAATGAGTACACAAATCAATTTTCAGTCCTCTTTACGTTGTGCTTTACATGAACAGCTTTATTGTAAATGTGAATCAATTCCAGTACTTCAGTAATCTTTAAAGAGAAACAGTTGGGGTCTGAAATTAGTTCATATAATATTCCCACTCCCACCAGCCAGCTATGAGTGAAAGACCTCCATGTAAAATGGATGCACGCATGCAGCAAAGAGGCATCTTCACACTCCAACAAACTGAGGTTTTGTTATTTCTTCTTCATACTTGCGCTGGATTCTTTTCTTAAGGAGACTATTATTTGGAGGAACTGACTCACTTCAGGAGAGTCCTTTTACTGTCATTAAAAAAACCCAAACTGTTTCAGGTTGCAAGCCCTTCTTGAACAGAGTTTTATTTTTTAACATTCAGGAATACCGTCTTTGAAGTTGAGGCTCCTTTCTATGGTGTCCTATCCTTTTGCAAGTATTACTGGGGGAAAAAATCCTGTCCCTAATTTTGGAGTCCTAGCTGCCAAGTCAGTGAAATTGCACTCTATAAAGAAAAAGGAGGCAGATCTGGGTGTCTGGAAGACAAGCTGCCCTTTATTGACCAGGTCTCTGCTGCACCAGAGCAGTAGCATACAGCCAGAGCATCAGCTGGCCAGGAGCATGGAAAAGAAGAGTCTGGGCTTCTGGTATGGTATGAAAGTTCTGGTTCTTGTTACTCACAGCACATAAAGAAGTGCGTAAGTATCTGTGGCAGATGCACCCACCCTACTAAAGACCTGAGAAAGACCCAACAAAAGACAGTGCTAAAGTTTCTGGCCCTGGTGGCGCCAGTACTGCCTCCCTCCTCACAGCTCATGTCTGGGCCACACAGTGGGGGTCAAAGGCAGGAAAGTTGGGGTCCTCAGCCAGTAGGGGGTGACACGACCATGTATTGACCACAGATCAGATTCGACCAGGGTATAAATGGGGCCCCACCGGAGGACTCATTTGAGTCGGTCCTCCTCGGAGCAGTGGGTCTGCAGTGGGGGACTCTCCCCTTGAGTTGGGACACCACTTAAGGAAACTTCTCGAGACTGAAAGCCCTCCCTTTCTGGTGAGTGAGTGAGTGCACATTTTGGATCGTTTGGCCAGAAACTTAAGAATTCTTAACCCAGCCGTGTCTGGTAATATTCCCAACCAGCATATCGAACCTGTATTTGTTGAATGTCAGTGGGATGTTGTCTTGGTGAATGAAGTTTTGTCTGCTTCATTTCAATTGCAGATTAAAGCTTGTTTGAGTTCATTATCTGTGTGCGTGTAGCCATTTTGGTGCAATTCCGTGACAGTATCCCAGCTGTGTGGCCACCTTACTGCCTTGAACACTCACTGAGTCAGCAGAGGAGAGCTCTTTCACGCACCACCATTTATATTCCCAGGCACACATCTGTTCAGCGTTTTGCCCTCCTTCCCAGGCTAAGATCTTTTCTGGGGATCCTACACATTGTGATCGTTTTCCTACAATGTTCTGTTACTTTTCTATCTTGATCACTTATTGGTCCCTACGGCACCCCTCTTTTCTCTAAACCTGCTTTTCCCAAGACAGTGACCTTCAGGAGTAACATTTTATTACATTTGACCAGGAATGATGGAAGGACTCCTGTACTCAAAACTAAACTTAGAGTTTTGCCCTAGCATTTGAAATACTCAAAATCTTTTCCTATCTGTGCTTTACCGAGCAAGTAAGAATGACTACAAAGTCAGTAAGACTTACTTCCAACAAATACAGCCAATAGCTTTGGTGCCATAAAAACAAGTAAGGCCAGCCCTACTTATTTGATGAAGTGAACTGTCATGGCTAGAGTTTCTAAGTCCATAACAGTGATGAGAAATCCAAGGCAGGCTGTCAGATCTTGGTTCCCCTACATCTTTTCATGGATTAAAAGCTGCTCTGAACCACCTGCTGCTTTTGTTGATCTTGACCATTATGCTAGTTATGTCTCAATACAGGTACACGTGGTGGTGCTCCAAATGTGGCTCTCTCTTTATTCAAGGAGAAAATTACTATTCCTTGTTTTACTGAGGACATTAGGAACATTTCTTGTGGTTTGGTTTTGGTTTTTTTTGTTTGTTGTTGTTGTTCCTTGGGTTTCTTTTTTTAACATGCATATAGAAATTAAAAACCCAATCAGAGTTACCAATTTAAATATATCCTTGACTGATGATGTGCATCCAAACAGAAGAAGAATAAGGTTTGGCTTGGGAATAACCACTGTGATAAGCTACAGATAAATATTTAAAAGATTATATGAACTCTTAAGTGTATCTGAATAATTATCTGTGAAAATAATATCTTGCAGTACTTATTTAACTGAATTGTTCCTGGTGTGTATATATATATGTACCAGTAACCTTGCCTTAAGTTAATGAGTTTTTCTGTTAATATACTAAAATACACATAACAGCTTTATTTCACAATGCCGTTAAAAAAATAACATAACCTTGTAAATTAAATATACCAGACCTCTAATTAGGACTTTGGAGGATATTTTCAATTCATAAATTCTATAATAATAAGATATTTCAGCAGTTTCTTTTGTGATATGAAACACTTAACATAAAAACATAAACGTTACTCTTCAGTTAGCTGCATATAGCCAAATGAATAAAAGCTATGACATTAATAACAACTATACCAAGTTATGATTGATAGGCTTTTCTACAGCGAGAAAAGATTGTCTTGGATACAATCTGTCCTAACAGCCCTGCGATATGTTAATATTTTATTCAGACTACAACGAGGATATATTCAGATGTCCTACTTGGTGGAAGAGAAGCAAATGGGTTACAAACACTACTGCAGCCCTGAGGTGCAATAACAGCTGTGAAATCAGAAAGATTTTATTTCTCCCTCCCAAATTACAGGCCAAGCCCATGCCAAGCACAGCAGGAGGCTGGATTTTCCTTGGAATTTACATCAGGTTATGTTTAATGTATTTCTTCTATGAACAGTCTTAGGGTAGAGCCAACAGTCTGTCACACAGCACTCTAGAAGGCATGGAATATTCTTCTGTATCCTTGTAAATAATAACCAATATAAGGCATGATATGTGACATTAGGTTAACTTGCAAATATAATAAAATATCATAATGTTGATAAACAGATTTTCATGGCTCAGTTTGTGCAAAAATAAAATAATAAAATCTAGCTTTCCCACAGTCACACCACCACATACTCCTTGATTTTAAGAAGTGGTTTTGTGCTGTTCAAATTTGTGTTGAGATTTAAGTAGCCTGAGCTCTCAGGTGGCTGGATACCTCTAAGTAAAAGGAGTACAAAATACCTAAAATGCCATTATTTTGATGTGACAGAATGTTTTACACCAGTCTTGCAAAGGGCTAAACAATTACAAAAATTGTACTGCCACAGAGAATCTAGTTTCTTAAATAAGTCAGGTGGTGTTACTCAAGCCACAAGCATCTAGTAACTAAGAAATAAAATCACAGTGGGACTATGCCAGTCCTACACCAGAGATTTGTTGCAAGACTGCTTGAAAGAGTGCTTAGGTTTTTGATGCTAAAAAGGGATTCACAGGGTAGATTAGAGAAGCTTTTAAAATACCACTTAATACTTTAGCTTAATAAAAAACCCCAAAACAACAGAAAAAAAAAATCCCATGCATACAAGTATGACCAGATCTTCATGATATAACAGGACAACATCCTTTTAAACATGGTACTAAATTGCTATCAGTACATCAAGAGCATCATCTACTTACCTGAAATTAATTACTACCTCAGCATGTGGTTTCTGTTATGACCCTGGTCAACAAACTTTCTCCTCAAGCAGGGATTCCAGCTGACTTAATGTGATTGTTTGGTGACTATGGCTGTTGAACCTGAAAATAAATATAATAAAAAAGGTTAGATGAAAGTATAATACAAGTGCATCAGAGTACTGTTGAAGACCACTGTAAGGACACCAGTGGGAGAGTTTTGGTTTTGTTTTAGCATGTGAACAACTACAAATGCAAGAAAGCAGCTTGAACCTGCCTTTGTTGTGACTGTTCTTCTCAGCTCTGCATTGCTCCTGAAGAAAATCACTACAGCTCTGGGTCCCTGAGCAGGACAGAGAAGTGGCAGCTGCTCCTCTTCCACACATGACTGTCAGTGTAAAATATTTTTTCTTTAAGGATTTTCTCTTTTTTTTTTTGCCATAAGGGACATAAAGGGCTATTAGCAGCTGAATCTGGCCCTTGGGATGACAGACCAGTCAGAAATCCCAAGGTCAAGAAAGTTACAGTGCTCCCATGAAGTGTTTCTCAGAAAGCAAGCATGTCTCCTTCTCCTCCAGCACAAATCTGAGATCCATTTGTCACCAGTAACTTTCAAAATGTTTTTAAAAATTAAAAATACATCACTTCGCTTTTGCTTCCTCATCCTATTGACTTGCATCAAGCACTAAAGCAGGTAATTTTCAGACTTCACTCATGGGTTCTGCAGGCAGCAAACCCCACGCTCTGCACGTCCTCCTCTGGTTTCAGCCTTAACTAACTGCCTCTGAAAAGCCTTGTGCAATTTTCGTCGTATCTGTATTTGTGGGATGAACTCCTAGAAGCCAAACTCCGCCATAATTTCAGCCTCTGAATTTAGTGGAATTGCCTGAGTTTTAAAGAGGGAGAGAAAGCAGCCCTGATGAGGCTTACAAAACAGCACCTGCACTGCCCTCCAGCGGGGATATCAACAGAGGTCTGCGCCTGGCAGCTCCCACAAACCTAGCATGATTTTTTTCTTCCTTACATTGCAGACAGTCTCAGAGAAGTTCTTTAACAAACCTGTCAACCAAAAGACAAGATCATCTAAGCATGATCCTTGCTTTCCGCGTTTTAGAGAGTTTAAAAGGAAATGAAGAGTAACATCTTATATATTCTCCTTAAACACCGAAAGAAAATCCAACTCTGAGCGTACAAAAAGCTTTACTATTTTATTATATTGCATGTAATAAAGAAGAGATTAACCTTTTACTTCAGGAAAGATCCCTCATTTGTTATTTAATTAGTTTTCACTAATTAATTAGAATTTTTTAAGCTCCCCTGTCTCTCTGGGAGAAAGTGGCTTAGGTCCCTCCCTTTTTCTTCTTTTCTTTTGCTGCTCCTCTTCTTCCTCCTGCTTCCTTTCAAAGTCCTAATCCCATTTTTGTATCCTCAGTATTACACTCCCTCATTTTCTCTTTGTCTGAGAGTTTCCTTAGCTTTGCACTTGCTGGGAACAAAGTTGGACTGGAATTTACAGAATATTTTTTGAGGCAACTCTTTATTGAAGGCCAGATCATACAAACCCACAGGACAAACTGAAGGAAAAGGAATTTCCCTGCAGATCACCTGGCAGAATTTCACCCTTTATATTTCACTGGATGGGGGAGGGGTATGGTGTGAAAAATATTTAGTGCTCCACTAAAAATGTTACTGTGAGAGCAGAGATTTGAGTTAGTTCTTTTGGTTGGTTTGTTGGGGTATTTTTTAATTTTATTTTTATGCAGAGTACAGCTCTACTTTTCATTTTACTTCACTGAAGGTAAGAATCCAAACTTAATCCCAGTTCACACAAAACTGGTGTGTCCTCAACTTCATTACTGAAAAATTACTTGCACTGGAAGCAAAGATGAATGCCAGTTATTTACTCCTGAAGGATTGAATCCTGAAACATTGTAACTTTCCCATTGCTAGGTCCCTTGGCTTAGCTTCTGTTTCACTTGAAGACATTTCAAGCCGAGTGGCATGTTTTCAAATCTCTGTTAAACCGAATCAGTTATAATTTCTTTCATACACAACAACTTTAAATGTTAATTTAGTGAACAGACTGGTTAGTCATAAAGGTTCATATTTTTCTAGTAGTAGACCATTCCCTTCGGCAATCAGGTAACATTCCTATGGCAACTATGCCAATTACATATTCAGAAAAAGTGATTTTAGAAAAGTGTATCATATCTCTATGTCACTAGATGCTCACATTAGCAACTAGATTCTGCCTTGAGAGCTAGACAACTCGCAAGCGATTCATGACTACAATTTAGGAGCAATTTGTCTGCACAGTATGGAACAGTTACCTTTGGAGCGTGCTGGTACTTCTGGCGATTATAGTGAACTTTGACAGGAAGTCAAGACGTGGCACAGTAACTTTGCCAGTAGTTGGGATCTGTATTTCTATATACATGGATAAGTCCTACAGCAATATCAGATTTTTTTAAATACTTCATTTGCAGTACTCATTCTTTTCTCAAACTGGAAACATAAATTTGTCATCTAATTTTGGTTTTAGTTTTTTGTATTATGCATTACTACTTCTCAGCAACTTGTGTAGAATAAAGCAGAGCATTAATTTAGTATCTGGCAAATCCCTCCCCAGAAAGCTACAATGTACACCTCTTTCCATCATGCAAGGTAGTGGATAGTGGTCTTTCACATGTATATATGAAAGTATATTAAGTCTCATCAACCTTACTGATGCATCCTTCTCTTGTTCCAAAAGACCATTTAATGTATTTCAGGTGTATGTGTCCCACTATTGACAATTTAGTGTTAGCAAAGACTTTAACATCAATCTTCACTGAAATGGGCTTAGCTCATTACAGACTGATTAGTTTAAAATGTAATAGATTGGTTCATCCAAATTAAACAGACAAACTAGTCAAGTACCTTAGAAAAATATATATATAAAACTTAGTCATCTACATTCTCAGGACAGAAATTTAAGTGTACAATAATGCTGGTGCAGATTGTGCATCAGAATCCTCCTCTATTTCTGATAAGCACCAGTCACAATACCATATAAACACCCAGCATTCCTTCAAGTCCAATCTGACGATGGTATATAAGGTAGCAAATACCAAAAATGACCTGAAAAACTCCCCATCCAAACAAAAAGCAGCTGGTCTCTGACTCAGAGTTCACAACCTAAGCTATCCATATTCATAACACCGCATGTATATGATTTTAAGCTGTGAGCTCTTTTTTTTTTAATCACAAAATCTGCTAGTAAATTGCAACTCTTTCAAAGAGTGAGACATGTCACACAGACAAAATCATCGTATAAACATACCAGTCATCAAATGCAGCTCACACTAATCTGCAAGTTTTCTATGACTTTCACTTGAACTACTCACAGAAGGTTTGGCCCATGTCTAGCACCTTTTTGATAATACTGGTCTGGAACCTGCTCCCATTGAAATTTTGCTCCTGACATAAATAGGAACAGCCTTTAAATGATTATAAACAGCAATGACGTTGCATACCTCTGCCAACACAGCATCAAATTCAGCTTCTGTTAGATGGAAGAGAAAGGTTTCAATTGCTCTCCTGAACTCACCCTTTGTGACTGTCAGGGTCTGACCAACATCAAGCATCTGAAATGTTTTTTATCAGTTCATCTTCTTTTTCAGCTGTCTTTGAAGTAAGATCTGTCCGATGTCCCAGGAGAATAAAGTGGGATCTGGGACAGCGCTCAGAGGCACAGCTGAAAAATACATTAGGCAGCCATCAGATACTCCTAAGCCTGGCAAAGTCACGTATTTTTCTGAGAATTCAATGCAAATCAGTTAATTTCTAGAAATAGATAAGTAAGTTGGTTATTGTTTGTTTACTGATTTGAAAGCAATAAATAACTATGCACAACTGTAAGATTCTAAATAAAAGATACCAAGGTTTCTCTTTCTGCTGCTACAGCCAAAACAGTAAGTTGAAATATATGCTTAAGTTTTAAAAGTAAAAATAAAAGTTCCAGTCCATAGATGTGTTCCACAGCAGCAGCTCTCCCACTTGAAATTACAGAGAGGTTCTCTTTGCTTTGTAAAATTTAGACACTTTATTCAGTTACTGAACATTGGGTAGAGGTATCAGGTATAATGGGGTCAACATCCATTGTCTGTGTCCCTAATCTATGGCTGGTAAGTATTTTAGTGCATGCCAGCCCCATTCCCACTAAAAACACAACCAGTAATGGAAAGTGCAAGTACCTGACAGTGCAATACAGTGTATAGGATGCCTTGTATTACTTAAGACACCTCTGGCTCTCATTAGACCTGAATAAGAACAAAGCGAGGACCAAAAGATTTGGCTTGATGTTTCATTTGGACTCACAAATGAGCCAAATTCAGCCACAGCTATTTAATTACCTTCTGCTTGAATCAAAGAAGGTTTTGTACACAAAGCTGAACACTGGGGCTAGTCCATAGGCATTTATGTTTTTTCCAAACTTTAATCTAGGATCTGCTCTTAAACAAAATGTAACTGCCTTCAGAAGCAGCTTTGTTTACAAAAAGCAAGATGGCAAAATACAGCTTTTTGTTATTTATAGCTTTGCTGCAGTTTTATGAGAGCCAAATTTTTTCTTATGTTCATCCCTACCCTTACAATGAATGTATACAATCATGGACACCTTGCACATTTCATTTCAACCTCAAGCCATTCTCACAAAAGAAAGTATTCAAAATCACAGCTGGATACTGCTTTGGTGAAATCAATAGAGCTGTCACAGCTTACTCCTACAATGAATCTGACCCTAAATCTAAAACTACATGGCAAGAAGAGGAGGAATAGTGACATGAACTGTGATGGAAGAAGCCTCGCATGATAATGATTAAAAATTACTTGCAAGAGGAATGTCCGCATTGGGATTAACAGC
Organism: Mesitornis unicolor; assembly: GCF_000695765.1. Classification (NCBI taxonomy): domain Eukaryota; kingdom Metazoa; phylum Chordata; class Aves; order Mesitornithiformes; family Mesitornithidae; genus Mesitornis; species Mesitornis unicolor. The sequence goes on from NW_010201569.1 coordinate 35,584, forward strand.
AAATTCATACTTGATTGGAACAAACTATAAATCTTACTGCTCCAGAAAATGAGCTTTCTGTGGTAAGCGTACAGCCATTTCAAATGAGTTCCCAAAGGATAAGGTGTATCTCAAATCTAGTAATGTGTTATAAGTGGAAACAGGGATCTTGTAGTGACTTCAGAGGTGAGACAGTGGTCCAAAGAAGGCATCTCTCTCAGGTTCCAGTGGGCTTCAGAGAAGGGAAGAAAATAAAGACCACATTTCCTCACATACAAGCAGGAGGAACAAGAGTGAGGTGAGAAGGGCCACGACTCCCTCTTCCATCCTCTCTCCATCAGTAGAACTAGGTTGGTTGTGTTCATATCCACAGAATCCAGCAAACATGGTGTATCTGTGACAGATGACTTCTCTCAGAGCAGGGAGGAAAATGTGTCCCAAACCCTAAATAGCACAAATGGTCCTTGGCTCCTCAACTTGCTGTGTTGAAAGGCACCACTGCACCCCAAGCAACCAACAGGACAGAAAGGACTGAGGGGATGATGCCACCTGCAACTTACACAGTGCTTGTCCTCTGAGCAACAGAAGGATTTTGATTTAAAGTCCCAAAACTGTGAACACTTAGACTTCAGTACAAACCCGCAACTGATTTGATTACATGCCACCTGCTGCACACAACAGTGCTCTGTTTTGTGTAGAATGAGCTCCTGGGGTAAATGTGAATCCTTGACAGGAGAGGTCCTCTGCAGTTGTCACTCTGGCCATGGGTTTAAAGCAGGATTATGAGAATATACTGGAACCTAGAACATGAAAAGCAGCAGTGTGGCTGGTAACAACAACAAGAGAGACAAAAACTGATTTCTTGACATGAGATCTAATTTGCTGATAAAAATATTGACTGTAATAGTTCTTGCTGACTAGCAGTGACCAGATGAAAGGAGTTCACTATTTTTGCGGTTGTGCTGGGTACTCTCTCCTATGACAAGTCCTATGTCAGCACTTTAGATACACGGTTTAGAGTAGGAGACAAGAGTGGTAGACTAACTCCTTAACTCCTTCACCAAACAACACAGAGCTATTTCTGGAAATGTCTTCAGCCATTATCTTGAAGACTATGCACACTAAAGTACTCTAAAAATCTTTAAAAACACAACTTTTTAGTTAAGAAATCCTGCTATTTTATTAAGCAGTGCAGTTGCTTAGATGTTTATTGAGACGTTTAGGCTTTTGGAGGAGAATAACGCATGAACCAGACACCAGCTCATTACACTAATTGCTCTGTTTCATGAAGAGCTATTATTAATTTTCTGCACCAGGAAATCTGAGGGAAACTATATTGTAAGTATAAACAGAGGAGCTAACTGGGAAAATATCAATCAGGCAGACATAACATCGCACAGCCTATGCAACAGTTTGGTAAGTGTGGCTGACTGGTGACCCTCCAGGCAATGTTGAGTGGTCCCCATCTGCTCCTTGCAGCCATCCAGCCTGATCAGCGCCTGCGACTGCAGACATCATTATCCCAGCTCCTGGTAGGAGTGCTGAGAACTGACACTGCTCTACCACTTAAAACTTCAGGAGATGCCACTCTGTGGCTAACTTAGGTATGATAAGGCATTTGTCCTTGCCTTGTTTTGAGTGCTAATAAGGGTGATGCAGGTGATGGTGCTATCACCCAGTATTTTCGGTGCTGTTTTACAGACAGTCAGACAAATACTTTCAAATATTGGCAGTCTTATACACTGAATCATAGGGTAATTCTGTTGATACTTATGTAGCTAACCCAATCAGACACATCAAAAGAAATATTTTAAAACTCTGAGGCCCTATTTCCCCTGTTACACACATGATTCAAAATTAGAAATTTAATTTCTCCCCAAGTAAGGTGACAGAGTGTATAATATATTTCCTCCTCTCTCTGATACATGCCAATCAATTGCACCTTGCTCCTGCCATTCAATTACCACAGTACAGAAAGCAAATGTTAGCACAGAATTCTGTAGCCTTCAGAAAATTCAGCATGCTATTTACAAATGACAAAAGCCATATAAGGAGGCTCAGTCAGTTCTCTGTAAATGGAGATGAGAAGTGAAAATAAAGCAGACATTGCACAGCCAAGTGAGAAACAAAGGGACAAGACCAAGACTTAGTAGTCCTCTGGGAAAAATGCACAGTATTCAATGTTTCACACAGGTACAAAAAGGCCTTTCCCTTCTCCTACCCCCCCCCCAAAAAAAAAAGCCTATCCAAAATGAATAAATAAACCCACCACAGTTTAAAAGCTTCAAGCTTCCATTACGCAGCTCAGTGCTTTGGGCACATTCCTAGAGAGAATGAAAAAAAAAAGGAAGGAAAGAAAAAAAAAACCCAGAAAAAAGGAAAGGAAAAAACCCCACCATTTTTCTAACACCTTAAACAATCTTATTTTCATGTTATTATACAGAAATTAAGTAGTTCTGAGTAGACGATTCCCACTGCTCAAGATGCAGCAGACTAAGTAGTTGCTGGGTGCTGTCACTGGGCACTTCATCCTCTGATCTGGTTTTGACCCAAGCCAAGCAGCTTCTTGGGTGTATTTTGGGAGTTAGCTTGGTCAGGAACCATTTCTGATGAGCAGTTAGCATGCAGCTATCCTGTTTCAAAGGGTGAGAAGCATTTAGCAGTCTGGACATGGGCTATTCCATGCCAGTTTGCCTCAGTGCCAAGAAACAGTCCCAAAAACAGTTAATTTACTAGCATAACCCATCTACAGCAGTAACCCCTGGCAGATGTCCTAGCTTTGTTGCCATCCATTAGAGAAATTAGCTTCCAAGCATTCTTTCTTCACCATTCAGATGGAAAACAACCTTCTCTTCTTCATCTGATACATGGCTCAGTGTCATCCTTACCACAGTCTTTTGGCTGATATACTGTCTGTGACATCCATGTAAGTTTGGCTCCCTAGAAACCATAAACGGGGAGGGTCCATTTCCCAGAGGCCAAGAGCTCAAATTAAGGATTCTGGCTGCAACATCTATGCCATCGTAATCATGGGCAGGCAATAATCGTATTTAAAACAAACAATTGCAAGACTATTCTGCCATTGCCTCCTCAGGCACCACCAAGCTCTATCTCAGGTACTGAGGCTTTGATACTCAAGAGGCTGTGCCAACTGTTTGTACCATGCCCAAGCCAGAGGGAAATTCAGACTTTTCAATACTACTCTGCCCTTTTTACAGGTTCAGCAGACATATCTGAATCAATTTACCAGCAAAAGGACCATTCAACCAGCTAAGGTGGCAGCAGCCTTGTGGCTCAGTAACTAGGCTACAACAAGTGTATAATAAGTAGAAGCACATTATGCTGCTGCTGAAGTCACTAAGCAAAGCTTGCTTTGACTTCAGAATATCAAGATGGAACTTTAAATTACTTTTTTGTAAAAACCAACTGCAACTGGTATTTTTCTGGACTCTAGACATTCTCTGCTGGAAGTATATGTCTGTCTGGCCTACTTAATCAGCTTGACTTTCTTGGCTATCTTTCATAGATCCTTCAGAAATAGCCCATGGTCCAAAGAAGTCCATATACTGAAAATCAGAGATTACTGACACAGAGCAATGAAATTTAAAGTTTCATCAGATACTGAGCTTATATTCTCTTCTCACTTACACTGCCTTTACACCTGCAAAATATCAGTGCATGAATCAAGAACAACTTACCTGCACTGAAGGGCTTCTGATTTACGTGTTACTTGGAATTCACACTGGTGCATAAAAGGTCATAAATCAGATCCATTGCTTATATTTTTAAGTACACTCCTACTAGTATGAGGGCAAAATCCTCAGTTACCATAAATCAGAATAGCTCTGCTTGCTTTCCTATCTTCAGAAGAATTACAGCATTTATAGCTACTAAGGGATTTGGCCCTCATTTCTTCTCATTTCAATAATTTAATTGATAAGTTTCCCAAGTGCCTACATACCAAGTTCCTGCATCTGAGGCAGGCTGCAAGATGTTGCTAGTTACAAGATGGATGGAGCTTGCAAACAGTACAAACATATTTCTGGCCAGTTTAGATAGAAACGTAGAAGGCAGTTTCTAACTAGCAGAATAATGAGGATCTGTTACAGTGTTTCAGTCAGAACCACATCCTTTTCTTGGAAGGGTAAATGACGCTTTAGAAGAGAATGCTTTTTCTACTTGTTTCTGAAAGCTTCATTATTTTGTTTTGTGTTTGGCAAGATAGACAGCAAGTCCCACCTTCATTTTATCTTAGTTTTTTTTTATTTAAAAAGCCTGACACATTTTTCATGAACTAAAGTAAAAAGATCACTGTAACTTTATCCTTTATTTCTTTTTATTCCCCTTGAATGAGTGCCAGTCTGTGCAATAGTCAGAACAATTAAGGCTATGAATTCCTCCATGCAGATCAGGGGTAAACTGTTTGTGGCTCTGGCACAATTTGTCCTTCTCATGATGGGATCATAGCAAACAACCAGCAGCAGAGCCACATCAGACTATAAGGTTCTGCCTGATCTCAAATGGACTACCAGAGGCTTCTACGGTGTGGTGGGTTGGCCTGGGCTGGCTGCCAAATACCCGCACAACCGCTCTCACATTCTCTCTCCTCAACAGTACAGAGGGGAGAGAATAAGATGGAAAAGCTCGTGAGCTGAGATAAAGACAGGGAAATCACTCATCAATGAGTGATTCACTCCATGAATTGCTCCAGCATGAGCTCTCCAAGGACTGCAGCTTCCTTCAGGGCATGCCCACCTGTTCTGATGCACGACCCTCTGTGGGCTGCAGTATGGATATCTACTCCACCTTGATTCACTCCATGCACTGCGGGGAAATACCTGTTTCACCATGGTCTCCTCCAAGGGCTGCAGGTGAAAGTCTGCTCCAACAGTTCCTCCTCCTCCTTTTTCCTCAGACTTTGGTGTCTGCAGGACAGTTTCTTACACTTCTGTCTTTCCCCTCACTCCTCACTTTCACACAGCTGTGCTGCATTTTTACCCTTTCTTAAATAGGCTTTCACAGATGCACTGCAGCTGATGGACTCACCTGTGCCCTGCACAGGGTCTGCTGGGGCTGGCTGTATGCAGCTGTGTCTTGCACAGGACAGTTTCTGCCCTCTCCTTACAGAAAGGCTGCCCTTGCAGCCCCCCACTACCAACACCTTGACACCTACACCAAATACATAGGGCAAGTCACCCCGAAATTCAAATGGTGGGTGAAGCAGAGGTTACCTCCCATCTCACAACTCCTCCTAGAGCTCCCCATCTCTGAGGCATGTGGCCTCTTTGCCAGTGTTTGTTAACCATTTGAAAAATTCTGGTGGGCAAGTCACAGACTATTCACTGTAAAGATGGTATCTTCTCATTGACTTCCTTTTCTTACCTCCCTAACTCCAATTATGAAATCCTTAATTAACATATTCTCAGTCTGTAGTTGCTACTTCTCTCTGTTCTCTTTCCATGGCTTGAGGGGGAAAGGTTGATTCTAGAAATATCAGCTACTCAGAGCCAGATTTTGTGCTACTCAGAGGATGACCAAAGAAGTTTTCTCCTCACTTCATACGATCCAGGGAAAACAGTAGTAGCACTTGCTTTACAGGAAATGCAAAACAGAAGCAAATAAACATGAAAGCTCTTTCTAGACAGAATGAACAATCACTTAGATACCTTATCTTCCCCCGCCTGTAGGCTGTTCCTATGTGACACACTAAGGCAGAGATTTCTGGATTCTGTCACGTCTGTCTTTTACATGGACAACTCATCTCCAAGGGCCTTGTCCCTTAAAAGGTCTAATGTTATTCAAGTGGCTGAGCATATACACTTGTTCCTGTATTTATCAAACAATGTGATCAATCTGAAAACATACCTCCTACCAATCAGGCAGGGACCTGGCACCACTGTAATCTATGGTGATAACCTTCTTGCTACAGCAGATCACAGTTCTTTAGCAAATATGGAAATTTCTGCTCCAAGATTTTATTCTGATAAGTAATGCAAAAGCCTGAGATAATCTACAGCATGTGCATTTTATTTTGCTAAAAGAATTTTATATGTTATGAGCTAAGGCACTGTGTAATTTTCTGTCCCAAAGGCAGAAGAAGTTCCCCCAAAGTTAAAGCCAACCTGCAACACACCAAATAAGGAAGTTCAATAGCACACAAGGTGCCTCCTATACTGCCCTGGTCTTCCCCAGTGTGGGGCAGGTCATTCTGGTTATCAGGATATGCTCTAAGTGAGATTACAATAACAGACTGCTGACCAATCTGAACTATAAAGCCTCTCTGTTTCAGCTACTTCACAGAAAAGGTGAAAAGACTCCTGGCAAACAGATCTGTGGAATAAACCACACATAAACCTGATTCTTCTTCATCAGGGCCAGTTAGGGATGGCCTCAATCCTAAGATAATTTGTTGTATTTCTTTACTCTCCTTGAACATTAACAGGAGAGGATTTCAACAGCTACCACTGCCTTTTTTGTCCAAACCTGCAGCCTTCACCCTGAAGGAGCATGAAGCTCAGAAGAGGCACCTTTCCCTCCGTGCTTACAGCAGAGTCCCTGACCCTGACCTCCTACAAGCAAACCATGCAGCACTTCTGCCTTGGTTCAGGAAGCACCTAGGCTGCACCTATTCTTAGACAACAGCAAATTAAAGCGATTAATTAAAGTGATTAAAGCCCTCCCTCAAGTAGGTGGACCAGACATGGTCCGTAAACGGGTAACGGGAGATGCCAGGTTGCGATGTAGCATCCCTCTTAGCCCCGGCAGCCATTACAGCAGCCACTGGCTCCCGGGCAGCAGGCCAGGAATGGCCTGGGGCTCACCACAGTCCTCAACAGGGACCTGAGCCCAGGGCCTGGGCCTGGAAAACACCCTGGAGAGCCTCATGTAGGGAAGCAGGGATCACCCCCAGGCACAGTTCGGGTGTGCCTGCTGGTCAAGCCCAGAACTGAGGAGCTGCTGAGGGGCATTAGTACCTGTTTGCCCCAGCTGGTGTTCAAGTGTCTTTGGTTTAAGACTTCATTGAGCATTTCAGTGAAAACTTGGGCTCTTTAAGTTCTGATTCATTACGAAATACATACTTTTTCATGGTGTGGTGAGCCATGCAAAGTATTGGTAGAGTGTCTGATTTAAGCCCTTATTGATTTAAGTCCTTTTTTGTTAATTCCTAAAGGACTGCATAGATTACTACAGCCTGACATGAGAAAAGAGGCCTTATTCTATGGCCTTCCCTAAGCTTTGGTCTATTTTTTTTAAATAAATTGAATGAGATTTATTGAAAACTATATTGTAGCCGTTGTCTGGAAAAAATACAGTCTCTTGCAGAGTCCAGACACACTGGCCACACATCAGCAATTAACTGATAATGCTTTCTATTTTCAAAAGTCCATGAACAAGTTCAGTATTTCAGTAGTTCTTGATGTAGACTAATGCCCTGCAGGGCACGTTAAGGCTTTGTTTCCCACAAATGTTTGTGTATGTAACTTAACTTTAATGTGGTCCCTTTGAATTCAGTGGTAGTACTCAATTAGAGACAATAACTTGAGTATGTAAGATTGCAGGAATGTAATGGCTTTCCATAGCATCATAGTTATTGCTAGGAAAAAAAAAAGAATAGTTTTGGGATGATTTCTTCATTTCAAAGACTTAATGTAAATTGCCCTAGATTACTGAGTAAAAAAGTGACCAAATGATCCACACTTGCATTGTGAAAAACCAGGTGTTTGCAGCTTGAATTGGCCCATATAATATTTTTGCTTATACTCCTTATTCATCCTGTTTAGAATACACAGGCTTACACAGATCTTTAATAGTAAAAACAAAGTCCTAACTAGTTTTTGTCTCTAATCTCTCTGGGATTTACTGAGGGAACAATGAACACGTCCAAAAAGGTCTGGCTGTTAAGAGAGACCGACCCTTACGCGTGTGTGGCTGAAGCAGGATGGTTAAAGAACTGAACTGGAAACCCAATATGGATCTTCTGGTCTGAGTTTAAACCTTACCAACTACAGAGTGGTGGCAAACCCAGGAATGGAAAATCTTGCAGCATTTCTAGGATTATCTGTTTCAGTAGGGTTAGAACTGCCCTTTTTTAGAGGGCTGCAGTGTTGGAGGCTTCATGAATTAAAATAGATATGATTATATAGAGTTCTATGGCTTGGAATCACCACCTTAAGAATTCTGTAATTTAGAAAGACCACTTTAAGATGACACAGGATTAAAGAAAGAGAAAGTACGACAATGCGGCAAGAGAACGACCCGGAAGTAAACCAACCGGAAGCGTAAGTAAACCAGCCTGACCTGGATGTGGGCAGTGACATGTAAGATAGTAACCAATCATGTATTAGCTTAGATAATATGGACACATATATGTAACCAATAGAAATGCTTATGTAGTGTGACTAAGGGATTTTGGACTATAAAAGCGCAGCCTTTGATAAAATAAAAGTCTTCGATTTATAACTCTTAAAGAGTCGTCTCGGAGTCCTGTGGTCGTCTTGCATTGCAGCACCAGAAACAAGGTGCAGAAACAAACAAGAGTGGTACACAAATGACCTGGGAGAAGTTAAAATCCAGAGTAGTGCAAGCTTTGAGTAGGGAATATTCATCATCACCTTTGCTTCCTCTGGTAAATTTGTATATATTTATTAAGCCCTAACCATTTGATTATGTGATGCATGGTCATAAATAAAACAACATCTTCCCAGTGGAGCTTGAAATCTAAACATTTTCCTTGGTTCTTGTTTTGTTCTAATTGGTTCGCTCATGCCGAGTTCTTAGACCTGTCACATATTTTATGGGTGACTCCTTTCCAAAGCTGAAGAAAGCAGATGTAAGGCCTGCGAGGGCTGAAGTCTTAGCACACTGTTACACCAGCTGTGTTACTGTTATCTGTGTGTGAGGATTAAATTGTCATCTTATGTTCAGTGCTGGCAAAAGCCGAGTGTGTGACAGAGATGGTGACAGTGGATTTAATGTCTGGGTGGCAGTTACTTTGAATATCGCTCGTACCACACATATCAGGCAAGTCGGCATATTAGTGGTTGTGATTGGAATCGGTCTAAGCAGTCAGCTGCCATTACGTTACCGTTCTTTCTGCATCTTGCGTGCTGTCACACAGCATGTCTTATTGCAGCACTCCCTCCTACAAAACAACATTCCTTCCAAAATGAGGGTTTTAGTTAATTCACTTCATGTGGCAGCGTGGATCTGTCTCCCCTTCTTGCTGAAGTACACGATTCCATCTTTACAGACCATCTTTCACAGGTGACACCCAGTCCATATGTGAAATGGACTGTTCCCAGGTAGAGACTGCATTTGGCCAATTGCAGAGCTCTTTCAGATGAGTTTTGAAAAGGACTCGGAAGATTGCCTCCAAGCCAGGGCAGCACCCGAGGACATGCTTTGGCTCCTTGCAGCTGCAGTTCACAAATCAGCCCATTATCTCAAACCACTATCCATATCAGTTCAAGTTAATGGGTCAGCCTGTAAACTACAGCAGCCAAGAAGCCAGCACGTATTTGATTCTGCCATCTCTCCTCCACAGTGGCCATTTCTGGCAGAGGGGCAGAGTGGACAGCTGGAGGTGGTAGCTTCTAAAACTACTCCAGTGTGCATTGCCAGTGCTTGTCATCTGCACAGTGAGAACTCCAGCAAAAGTTGTTGTGTGGCTTTAAAATTTTAATTGTTGATGAGGTGGCAAAATTCAGAAAAATCATACTGGCACAGCACAGCTTACCAAAGGAACCTCATTTGGGTTCCTGTATTAGCAGGAAGTACCAAGGCCTCTCCGTTTTCTATGCAATTGGTGTAAACTGTTTCTAAAACCAGACTGTGGTAAGGAGTCCTGCACTGCTAATAGTAGTTCCCACATGTTGAGGTCCTAAAGTACAGAAAATTACCCTGCATTTTTGTAAACTCTTCTTGCATTCATTTTTAAATATTGCACAGCTCAGATGCTTTCAAGACACTGGATGTTGCATGCACCTATGTATGGTTGAAGCCTGAGATCTGCGAAGAGGCTTTGTTCCAGTCTGCCAAATGGCAGAATTTGCCATCACTCTCCCATCTTTTAGAGGTCTGATTTATAACATGGATAGACAAGAGCAGAGTGGTACCAGTGTCGTGGGTTTCCAACAGTTTTTACTGAAGTATGACTCGTCACTTGTGGTCTAAACCTCATTATGCCGAAATCTGGCTAAGTTTTATTTTTAAATGAAATTGTTCCTTTTTGCAGACTCCCTTTCTGTTGCCAGAATGAAGCTGATTATTGGTTGCAATTATTCTCTTCTATCTGTGTGATATACACCATGACAGGTAGCAGAAAATACTCATCTGCATATGTTTTATAATTCAAACACTAGAAGACACAAGTCTGCAGATCCTGCAGTAAAGAAATCAAATTGATTATGTAGTGAGTACATCAGCAGCTGAAAAGGATGCAGCAAGAGTAGATACCATCATTTCTATAGTATGTCATTCCCATGAGTGTGGTCACTGAGTTTGGGATTCTTTTGTTACTGTGGTTTGATTCAGCTGAATCTCTGTTTAGCCTTTTTCTTTTGACTGGAGAGGCAAATGCTGTTCCTTAGTCCTCCCTCTAAACAATTGCTGGTAGCTACCGAGCGGCATTATTTATAGCCCAGACAAGACTGAATGGCTTAAATAATGGTGACTCAGGCCTATAAATCTTCATAATTATTGCCAGAACTATTGGTGCCACATTGTGTTGTGATGCTTATACAAAAGTGCTGAGAATCTTTACTGGTTACTCATTAGCTTTCTTGTCTTTCCTCTTTACTGCCCAGCTTCACTGCAATGAACACTTAAACCTTTTGTATACAAAACTGTCCAAAAGTTTCTAGAAATCTAGATTTTTTTTCCTCTCAGTTCCTTCATGTTAGTGCTTTGGAGGGCTCTGACCGAGGCAAGGCATTTAATGCTGCTGGCATTTGAGGCACCCCACTGACTGAAGCTGCAGGGATGGAAAGCCAGGAGCCACAGTGGTGCTCAGCACGGTCCTGGGGCTTCCTGGGGGCCTTACAGCCAAGGCCTTTTGAGTAATGCTTGAGGTACACCTGCTTACTGATGGACTAATCCAGTGAGGCTGTATGTTCGGTATATCCCTGAAGGTATATGGTAAACAGTGGCTGGTTTGAACTAACATTGAGGGTATGTTGAGAGTACTCAGTGCTTTACAGGAAATGGTGATCTGAAATACCATTGCAATGAAGCCATCCAAATTCTCGCCATGTCTTGCAATTTGTATCACTAAATGGGCTACCAGCTGTGTAACTATGATAAATCTCACTAGCACTGACTTCTGTCCCAACTCTGTGGCAGTTACTTCAGCAGAAGCAGCTTACCAAATTTGAATGCTGAAAGGAGAAAGAAAAAGAATCCTCCTATTGGTTTTCTGGTATCTTTGTTCTTCATTTGCAATGCATTTGTATCAATGAGGCATTCTCTCCAGAGACAACTTGGGGCACTTGGCCAAGGAGTGTCTCTGTTTGGATAGAGAGTCATGACGACATTTGGCTGAGTTGTCAAAATAGGAAGGAGCTTACCTACAGATGTTAACAGAAAGACTGAAATGCGTTCAAAGACCAGAGATTCAAAGGTAGCATTTCAGCATGGCTTATGTGGGAATGGGCTTTGACCAGACTTTTGACTTTTGGGTGAATTTTCCCCGATAGCACAGAAGGCAAGAGAGTTAAGTGGTAAGGACAGTCCTTCTGGCCCTAGAAAGGAAATTCCTACCATACAGCAAATTTGTTGTCCAAAACAAGGAGCACCAGCCCAGCAGTAAGTGCACAATAGATTGTCACAGAGACTATTAGTCTCTAAAGAAATGTTTTTCTGGCCAAACTAGCTGCTCCCCCTCAAGTGTGATAATTGGCGGCCCTCTGCACGGGCTCAGTTTGGCAATGGCACATATATGTATCTGGCTGTTAAAAATGGGTCCTTAGAACATTTTTGGCTTTGGGAGCTGGGGGTCATCTGAAGGAGACAGGGTATGCCTGGGAACGAGAGTAGGATCCCCTGGTGTCTTCAGAAATGTGAGAAGCCTTTTAGGCAGCTGGTAAGGAAGTATTGCTTATACATCCTCAGGATTAAATGACTTAAGTAGATTTTTGGTGCTAATGAAATTTCCTTTTGACTCTAATCTGCAGGAACTGTGTGGAGATTTTGCCTTCCTCTGTAGCAAGAAGGAAGTCTACTACTCCTGTGTTCTTGCAGATTGTAGTTCGGGGGTTTTGGTCTCCTGCATGACAGAGACAAGTAGGAGTCCTCAGCATGGAGTGCATGATAAAAACATGTAAAAATCTTGTGTGGATTGAACAGTCGCTGCGTATCGTCTGTCATAATGCAAGAACAAAGGAACACCAAATTACACTATGTTGTGGCATTCTCTAAGCAAATGAGTCCTTTTTCATACAGTGTGTATTTAAATGAAGAACTTATTGCCATGGGATGCTGTCAATACCGATTCAAGGGGAAGAAAACCCTGCAGAGGGCTGTTAAACAAAAAGATGCTCAGAGTCCTGTACTCTCTTGCAGAGGCATTCGCTATGGGCCGCTGTCAGAGGCAGCTCAGTGATCAGATGGTGGCCTGAGCTGATGCCATCTTTCTGTGGTTCTTTCATCCTAACTTAAGAGGTGTGGGAAGGGAAGAGGATCTCTGGCCTGTACTAAGACTACTTGGCCTGCGTAGGAGGCCTACAAAATGAGCGAACTACAATGCATGGAACACATCTTTTATTCAATAAGCAAGCAAGCACAGAAGTATAATGTGTAGTGCTTAATATTCATACAGTACTAAAAATATAAAAATAGAAATAAAATTTCACTGAAAGCATTTTCACTCACAAATATACAAGGAAAAGTGCTGTCAAGCCACATCATGCTACACCACTTGCCAGTTGCTGAACTGACAGTTTCCCAACAGAACTGAAACACTAAAAATCTGCTAGTCTTTCCTCACAGCTTTTGGTGAGACTGAATATTTGACTAGCAAAAATGGGCCTCCTGCAGCCGAGAGCCTAAAAAGCATAGATGTCGTTAACTAACAGAACAATAAAACAATTCTGGAGAGTTTTATAGTGACTGTAGCCTGCTTCAGGCTGTTTGTGTACCTGTCGTAGAGAATTAAAAAAGATATTGAAATAAACTTGAATCCTGATTATAATCCAGACCAGTCATGGCCAACGATTACTGAAACTGCATATTCTGCATGAATATTTGTGCAATACTCCCACCTGGTGGCATATTTTTAAACTCTCCTTCAGTGCTGTTGCTTCCTCTGCCTGTTTACACTGCCATGTATTTTATCTTCCACTTTGGTCTGGTGGAGCCAAGTAGCACAAACCATGAGCAGTGCTGAGTGCCCTTAACTTGTAGTGGAACTAGAGGATATCCAGCATCAGACCTTCTCTTACTGTACCTAATGGGTGAAATTCATAGCTACACAGGAAAGTGATACGGGTCAGAGACTGATTCCTCAAGAAGACCCTGCACCAGATGTCTCACTTTTAAGCCCCATTTTGAGGGACTGAATTAGAGCTGGGGGCTTAAGAAGCTTCTGTTTGCTGACCTCTGGCATGGAGCTGAACTTCATCCATCAGGAAGACAGCTGTGTGCTGTCAACCATGAAAGCATGGGTGGGTTTTGGGATTAAAGTGACAATCACAGCTGTATTTCATAACAAGGCTTGACTTGCAGAGTATGTCAGTGCACAGAACCTACTCAAAGTATACAAATAAGGATGTGTAGAACCTAATGTGAACCCCACTTTGATCAGTTACTATTTTGGAATGGGATTTATTTATACTTGATATACCTGCTATAAAAATAAATGTGACAATTAACCCCTGAGTTCATTCTAGCATACAGTTTTGGCCTGTTACTTGTTTCCCTCTGAAATAATTTTTTTATTTGGTTTACGGACTTTTATTTAGGTTCTAGTGAAAAGCTTTTATAAAACACATTAAATAATCAATGTGGGGCTGAAAAGGTGTACATTCTAGTTGCATATATGATACATACCTTATATGTATATAATACATTCCGTAACAGCTGAATATTCTAGTATTGTCTAGGAAGTTCTTGCATGTGGACAAAGGATTAAAATACTAGAAGATAAACAGCTGTTCAGGATCAAAGATAATTGTATCTGATATGGTTTACTCTTAGATTGTTTTTCTTTCTTTAAATCTTGTTACACATAATAGCTACAGTAGTTTGTCCAGCAGATAATAAATGAATGCATAAAGCACTTCTAGCTAGATTTGGATATCATATGCATGCATTTTTTATAAATAAAAATCAAATGTGAGGTCACATTTTCCCATCTTCTGTTTATAAACTAAATCGAATTTCTCATTCATTGAAACAGTGAAGATGTCTTTCCATAGCCCAACTCGTCCTGAAACAGAGAGAAAGAACACAAGTCAGAGAGAGAACGCAAGAAGACACCAAATATCTACAGTCTAATTCAGCAGGGCACCAAGTATCATCTGTGAGGTGCTAATCAGTCTTAGCTTTCATTGAAAGCTCAATGAGACTTAAAGCTGTTCTCTGCCTTACCCAATTACCCTGCTACAACCCTTGCAAAGCCTTAAAATATGTACCGTACACCTTGTCATCTGCATCAGCTGGGTATTATACAGGAAGAATTCAGATTTTTGTGAGATTTTGCTCTAGCCTTAAACAGAAATAAGTACAGATTTTGGTTTGGGTATCCATTTAAAAGTACATTTCTGGTTTCAGTGCAAACTATGGCTGTTTAATAATTTCAACAACTAACAACAATCCATTTCAAAATTACTGTGCCTTCAGCATACACTGGTTGGAGAACGATCAAAAAGGTACATGGAATGCAGAGTATTAAATCGATTATTGACTTCTGATTATTGAAATGTAATATTATAATTACTAATTTATAATATTTTATGTTTAAAGATAAGTTCAACAGGTTAATTTGTTTCTCAATATGAAGAGAATTATTTGTTAAACATGAGTGCCTAATTAATACCTATAGAAGATTACAAATGCCATGCACCCAGTTTGTGTCATTTAAATTTTAATTTTATACATGAGGAACAGAAGATTTTTGGTGCATGCACCATGGACAATGAACACTTTTTCCTTGTATGGAGCATTCTTCTACTCTACTGAATCCAAGTAGTAACATAACCTGATGGCACTGCTGATCAAAGGCTACAGCCCCCTTAGCCTCTGTTTCACTGCAGTCCAAAAATTAATTTAACTCAAAGTCAGCCAGGGTTACTTGTTGATGAATAAGCCCCATGCAGTAACCAGACTGAGAGGGCCAATTCTCTTCTCATTTATGTCGGATATAAAGACAGAAAAATCCAGGCTTGTTCAACTGGAATAAATGAAAGGAGAATTGGGACTGTGCTACCAGAGAGTTTAATCATAACAGCAAGAACAAAACTACATGCAGGGAGCTTAATTATGCATTTGATGCATAAGAAGAATACCCATTTAATTTAATTACCATTGCTTTTATGCAGCAACTCTGTAATTGAGTCCAAAGACAAAACTGTCTGAAACATCTACAAATTACGTATTAACATGATGGTGTAGGATGTGTGGCAAGGGCTGTTTTATGAAATCAAGATTTTCCTGTAACTCCTGAAGGTATGATAGTGTTCTGGTTTGTTTTCAGGATCCATGAAACTGACTGAAAATGCATCATTTATTGTTTTTACCAAATTACTCCTGTATATAAAAAAAAACCACATTAAGAAAACACTTGCAATCATAAACATCTGATTCTGATTTCAATTTTACTCTGGCAACTGTAATTGCATAAAGTGCGGCATAAAACATAAAAGCCTGAATTTCCCTTTCAATAATGATAATAAAACATTTTCTTCCTCTGCTTGGGAAAGATAAGCCTTTTATTTCTGAAACTCCCTAACAACATATATGGACAAATGACAAGTTTTATAAAGGACACACACAGTGGATTATTTGTAATATCTTTTTTTTTTTTACTATATGAATTGATAGCTTGTCAAAAAGTCACCCACCTGGTTTATGATTTGAATCATGCAACTGTGTAAATTATGATGTGATAAGAGTAACAAGTAACATATCTAATCATTGTTCTGCTTTCACAGCAGCTCAGGGTTATCTTCAGAGTAAAGATCAATGTGCTAAAAGAAAAAAAAATGAAGAACTAAAATAAAGCAAAATAATAAAGTAAATGTAACCAATGACAAATTAAAAATATTTGAAACAAATTACAATAAGCTGTCATGTTATTGCTACCATTCTTTGTCACAGAAACGAACAGAGAAGGAACAAAGCACTATTAATGAAGCTGCATTCTGAAGTAACAAAATATTGTAAAAGCCAAAGACAGCAAACAAAAGAAATTCAAAATAAGGATATTTTCTTAAAAAGCACACAGTGAACAAATGACAAAATATTACACTAACTGCTGTAGTTCCCTTCCTTCTCTATTACAATACGGAGGCTTCATTTTGAGAGATGTGTAGATGGTATAAATAAGAGGCTCTGATGCTTCACTGAGGGCTTGCAGGCTCCACCACAGAACAACGGACACTGACGACACGTACAGAATGGTGCATGCAGCAAAAGTGGCATCACCCGGTTTATCTGGATGGGGATGAACTGGTCAGCAGAGACAGTAGTTGACCCTACTTCCTCTGGAAGGTCTCACCAGCAGCTCTGTTCTATTGTCTTTTGTATCACAAGTTCACCTTTCCTTTCCTTCAGAACTGGCATTCACTGTACAATGAGTGGGTATTTGGGCTGTGCATAGCACATGGCAGTGCTGCTGCTCCATGGATCTCCAGATCATGGAGGTTAGAACAAGTGAAGGTTTTTGCGTGACATGCAAGTCAACGGAGGAGAACACAGCTGTGTTTGTAAAATCTTCCAGTGACACAGAACAGTTTATCCAAGGTCCTCAGGATGCCCTTACCAGACTCATCTTTTTGTGAACTTGTCTTTATAACAGAGCAGTGGGTTGGCAATCAGTTAGGCAACATGTTGTAAAATCCATCTGCAAAGGAGACGGTCTGTTGTTTTCATGCAAGATACAAGTTGTATTACATGTTGGATTTCCAGTTTGAAGTTGCAAAGGGAGGGTGGGATGAGAGTTGAAAGCAAGAAAACTAAGAGTAGGAAAATGTACCATTCAGTGGAGATGCTAGCAGAAACTATAGGGAATATATTAGGTCTTTCAGAGAAACTACAGACTCCTTTGTCTTCACCAGAATTTTACCTCGAGCCAGCAAACTTGAGATATTTATTTCAAGAAGTCATTATTTACCATAACATATGTGAACTGGGCAAAAATAGGTGCCATATCGCAGTTACGAGAGAACTGCCCAGAGTAATCTGTTTTCCAGGTCCTGCTGTAACAACTGGAGTGTACAGCCCCTACACAACATACTAAGAGCCTTTCCATACCAGGCGTGCAAAGTCACAGATGAAAGCAAGGAGGTGTGAACAATGGCTTTTGTCCAAGTATGGCATTCTGAAATGTTTGCGCCAACAACAACCAGGACAAGTTATCCTGGGTCAGTTACTCTGACAATAGTCTGAGCTGAGTAATGGAAAACTGGCATAAGGCTCTGCCAAGAAAGATGTAAAGGCAGTATAGAATAGCAGGGAACCTGCTTTCATGGGAAAGCAAACTTGCTCTCAAAAAACCTGAGTGTTGGTAAAATTACAGTCTGACTGACTAAAGGTGAATGCAAAGACACAATAGACTTTTGTAAGGCACGTGAGTTTAGTGGGTTTTTTTAACAGAACTATATAATGTCAACAAAATGCATGATAAATGAATAAACAACTGGCTACCTCAAAAGTAACAGTCAAGAAGGACTGATGGTACTTAGTATTTTTATCAGATATTCGAAATTAAAATTAAAGCTGATAAAATCTGCAGACAACAAGAAGTTTGGGCTGAGAGACGTAAAAAGGAAAGGGCTGCTATACACAAATCTAAGAACAAAGTATTCAAGTTATGGTCCCTGAATAAGGGACAAGAACCTGCAAATTAGTTCCTCTGGAAAGACCTTGTGGTCATGATAAACGACACATTTCTTGTATGATGTTGTAGCAAAAAGTGCTAGTGTGGCCATGGATGGACAAACAAGGGAGACAGTAAGAGAAAGTTCCAGTTAAAACTGGATTAAATCAGTGGATAAAGTGATTTTATGTCTGGATAAGGCATCTGTGAGGCTAACATAGGAATTGTCCATCTTGATCTTATGTCCTCATTTTTAAAAGAAATGTTAAGTGCTGTAAAGCAGACTACAGAAAATAGGGAGGGAGACTTACTGAGGCCACTCTTATATGCTTATCAGAAGGAAGACTGAGAAAGGACCTGATTTCTTAGCATTACCAAAGGACAGATATATCAGTGGTTTGAAGGGCACTTCAGGGTCCTAGAGGAAGACCTCACCAGAATAAACATGTAGAAGCTAAACACATTTGAAATAGCTGAGGTAGACAAGAAAAAGCTCTTCAGGAAAACCACAGCTCCTCATCATTTGATGCCTTCAAATTAGAATTATCTGCTATTCTAGAAAATCTGATATACTTAAATACAAGGGCTTAGGCCAGGATAAACTCTGCGAAATTGTGTGGGCTTTGACATGCCAAAAGTCAGAAGGAGAGGTGCAGTCTTCTCAGCTCAATCTGCTGAAGTAAGCCAAAGACTCTCTAACAGAGTGGTCTGCACAGTACTGAATATACACTGTTGATCTTGGATGTTTCCATCCTTCATTTCTACCTAACTTTATTTCAAAACAAACCAACTGCAAAATTGCACCAACAGCCAGTTACCTCCCACCATTTACAGAGTGATATTTTGCCCACATCTTAACACATCCTGGAGGTTACTAAGGTGTCAGTTGCTTCTTGCAACTTTCACAGCAAGAGTTTTACTGTGGGTTTTAAACATACCCCTGCCAACAGGAAGTGCTTCTGCATTACAGCACTGATCAATGAGTTGATGGCAGTGTTCCACCATGGATTCCAACTGTGCTTTGTCATAAGAAACTCCCAAGAATCTCACCAGTTGCTCAACCATTGTTGCTAGGTCCTGTAAGAGAGTATTTAAAAAATATTTTACTTTAAATGACCTTTTTTAAATGAGTTTAAATATTTCAAAATTACTTAATATCCTGATGAATGTGAAAATACAAATGCGGAAGTTGCAGAAACACCACTGTATTAAAATTTTGCCACCTTCCAATTTGCTGCAAACAAACACATTCCAAGTAATTAGGGTAAAGACAGGTCAGCAGAGAACACAATCATGTAAGCTCACCTCTTCAAATATTAGAACATGGAACTTCAAAGTAATTGTGATGCTTCCCATTTCAGACATCACCACACCCTTAACTGATCACTTTGGAATACCAGTGTATTTTGGAGGAATAAAAAGTTACTTTGTTTTTGATCTTGGTAAAATAAATGACTGCAAATATTAGAACAGCTGTTCCTTCATTATTAGCTTCTGGGACTGCATTCATGTATCCAGAATTCCAGGGTTCCTCAGCATGAGTAAGACTTCTGGAGTTGAAACAACAAAATAGCAATGCTTATCATAAAGCAGAGCAATACTGTGATGCCTCCAGCTTTCGGCAGCATCCCTCAGTGAGCACAACAAGGAATATATCATTATTCAAAATCACGGGCTTGCAATAATTTCTACAGAACTTTTAAATTTTTTCTGATTGTATTACATCTTCTTTTAGCATCCCAGTCCATCAGAAGGCTCAGTAAAGTTGAAATTATAATTTACTCAGCTTCATTGATTTCTAGCCTGATTTTGCCTTTTTATAGGTTTAGAGATAGGAGCTGGGTATTTCCTACGTTTGCATTAATTTTCCAGTTAAATGAACATTTTGAAGTATTTTCATTAATTCTCAAAAAATGTATTATTGCAATAGGAAATGGAAACCAATGTTCTATGTAGTATTTCCACTAAATTTCTGATACAAAAATAAAATGGATTTATTAGCCAGCATACTGTAATGACCCAGTAATTATGTTCACCATATGCTACACAATCATAGAATCTCAGAATGCTTTGGGTTGGAAGGGACCTTAAAGCTCATCCAGTCCAACCACTGCCATGGGCAGGGGCACCTCCCACCAGACCAGGTTGCCCAAAGCCCTGTCCAACCTGGCCTTGAACACTTCCAGGGAGGGGCATCCACAACTTCCCTGGGCAAACTGTGCCAGTGTCTCACTACTTTCATTTCTAATTGTTTTCAGCATTGTTTCACAGAAGACAGTAAGGACAACCAAATAATCAGAATAACTGCCAAATACATAGGACAAAATGCTGATGATATATTTTTGTTCTCATTGATACAGCATACACAGCAAGACATTTATTTTAAATGAATGCCCAGGGCTGATTGTAGCAAGCACTGAACAGTTACACATTTCTGCCTTCTGTGAGTAGGTTAGTGCCTATGGATGCAGGCAGGTTCCTGAGTAAGTTACTAGGTTTATGAAACTGCTGATGTCCATAGAAGCTATTGAATGCCGGTGCTTTAAAAATTATATCAGACAGGGAGCCCAGACATGGATGTAAGAACCGAATTTTGTATTTTATGTATTTTCAATACTAGGATGCTAAACATAAAACACCTTTTTGCTACATCTAACCTACCTTATGCATATCTTCATACTTGAGAAAAAGTACATTGGCATCCATGTGATGTTCCCAAAACTCTTGCACATGTTCAAACCACGAACCATATCCTACTACAAAGACATTATGATTGGCATGAGGAAAATGAACACTTTTGTTATTAATCCCTCTTCAAAAAGGAAAGAAAAAAAGAAAAATAAATTAACTGGAATGGTTCATAGCCCCAGGAGAACCGTGTCTGGTTTTGACCCATTGCCATGCACAGCAAGGAACTTAATTTTAAAAAGTTTTTCTATCAGTTTCAAATGTTTAAAAGAACTAACTTACCATAAGGATAAAATTTTCAACTGAAAATGCCACCATATTTCATGATGGATCTCCTGGAGCTCAGTATTAATAATGTCTGACTACTGAATGGAAATTAAACCAACATAAAAATTACACAGGCAGCTTTGCAGAAGGCAAATTTTCAGTGGCTCCAACCTGTGTATATTTCTGCAATTAACACTGCAGCTTCCTTCACTTAGAAGCTAGATACGCCATTCGTGGGAAGTCCCATAGAGCATCCTCTATTATGACAAAGAATTGCTAACACCCATTGTCCTTTATTAATTAAAAGAGTATTGGGGAAACAGACCTATAAAAATGCTTTATGGTCATTCCCAAAGACTCAGGATGTACTGACAGAATAGCCTATTTAGCATAACATCTTTTGCATCCCCCAACCCCACCTCCAAAATCTAAGACCTATTCTCATCTATTGTTATTTTTTAACACTTCCATGCAACTTCTGTAGCTACACCAGAACACAGTTTCAGTTATCTCAGTTACACAATAAATCCGGGCTACCAACAGATGCCCATGGGATGTTGAACACTCCCAAAAGCTTAGAGTGATCTGATGGGGTACTCCTCATATATCACAAGTTGTGAGCAGACCCAGTGTGTTGCCAATGATGAAAAGCTTGAGCCTCTGACCTCCTGCATGCCACCAGCAGCTTGACTTCAGTTCCCCGTATCTGCTGTGTGGGGTTTAGAACTTGAAGAGAAGGCGAGGTGCTACACTGGGAGGGCCTGAGCTCCCGACACTGCTGAGGCAGTGCTCACTCGAAGCCTTTACCCTCCTCCCAAAACCTCACCTCTTCCACTTCTCTGATAAAATCCAGATTTGCATTGATTTCAGCCAATTTATGCATGTCTAGCAGAGGTTCAGACACTGGCATTTATTATCGAGAGAATGTCTTTTGCTGCCAATATTACCAGCAAAACAACCCAAAGAGAATTGCATTCTGCATATTTATTTGTTACCAGTGATAAATTCACCCAAAGTATTTCAGATAATCAAGGTAGGAGTTAAGCAAATACGGTGAGCAGTTGTTCACATTCTTTCCCGATATTTTTTGGTCAATTATATCTTTTCAGCAAAGATAGAAAAATATTAAACTTTTAAATTTTGTATTTTGAAGCCACCTTTCTCTTAGAAAAAAGAGGTCCGCTTCATAGGGAAATCATTTTTATCAGCTAATTTTCAATTTTTAGAAAGGTATTGGAACATTTCCTTTTCTGCTATTCCCATTCCATACATTTCTAAAGAAATTCATGCATGAAACTAACACACCAGTCAAGTAAAAAGTGTTCCTAACTGCTCTTAATGGCAAGGGCATGAATGACAGGGCAAGAATCCATTAAGATTATGTTTACCTATGAGAGAGTTTACCTATCTTTTACGTAAGAAACTCCGTTAAGCTTTAGAGCATAATGCCAAAGAATTTGCATATTGAAGGCTTATCCTCCTCCAACTGTACACTTTCAAACAATACAGCTTACCCTGAATTTGTTTCAAAACAGCCAGGTATAAGGAGGGGTAAAGAGAGTGGGATTGTGTCATTTGGGCTAAGTACTTCTCCCTCTAGCACTACTTTGACTTCTTATGCAGGTTTTTTTGCTGCTGCATTGCTTCCATGAGATGCAAACATGTAACTAAATGCTAAATTTACTGTATTACAAAACACTCTGTTTGTACAATTATGGACACAGACCATACTGTGATGTTTTATTGACTCTGCGAGATTGTGATAAATCTGCTAGCTGCTCTAAGATGAAGATATAAATAATGCTTGAGATTGTTATATGAAAGAGAACAGAACCTTCGTCCTATTTTAGAAGACTTTCTAATGTCTGATATGCCTCCAGTCTAGAAGTTCCTCATCATGAACCACAGACAAACATCTTTTTCTCAAGGAATGCAAAAAAAAAAGCTGAAGGTGGGCTGGAACAGGAGAGCATTTACCCTCCCACATAAAAAGCAAAGGTTTTTAAGGACAGTTAGATAACCTCCACTGGTAGGCTTTTACATTTTTTTATTCCTTTTAATATTATATATCCCCTTAAACATCAACTCCTCCAAATTCCAGGTTGAAGGAAAGTTTGCTGCACTGGATCTAGAAGAGATCCTGCTCTCAGAGCACAAGGTGCCTGGTTAAGTCTTAGTGTCACATTAAGGTATCATAGAGATTTTGTAGAGAAACAGAAGGCAGTAAAACTTCTTTTTCTTACTAGCTAGAAAGTGTGGCAATACATTGGCAAAAAGCCCAGTGACAGCCAGTTATGTGAGAAGATAGAGTTTGTTCTCCCTGTAAGTTTACTGAGTTAGTGCTAAGGAGCTACTTAAGGCATTGCAGGCTGAGTGAGAACACAGTGCGTGGATGTGTCATGAAATGGCCCTTGCTCAAAGGAGTTACTGGGAGAGCAGCTGATGAGCTGTTGTAAAGAAGGTTATTGTATTCTCATTACAGAAGTGTATTTTTCAGACAGTAGCAGCCTGCCTTCTTACAGAAGCTCACTTCAACTTACTGATGTACTCCAATCTCATGAAAACTAGAGATTTTTCTGCATTAACTGGTATATTGCAAAGGACAAGCCTTGAGGTTTTGGATGAAATAAAAATACTAAAGGAATTATAAGAAAAAAACCCAAACAAACCTTGAGGAACAGAAAGACTCCTGCAAAGTATCTAACAGTGAGGTACAATGGAAATCAAATTATGCTGAGAGTATTCATGACTTTTCAGAAGGTACCTGGTACTTTGCAAACTGAATTTTAAAAGAGTAGAGTTTTGCTTGAGCTAAGTGGAACACTGCTGAGCCCATGGGGTCAAATACTGTAAGGCAATTATTTACAAGGCACGGCCATACTTTGCATGGACAAATCCAAGTCCATACAAAACTCTCTGAAGCAACCTCCTTGCTGTATATGCAAAACAAATGCACCTTTATGCAGTTCATTTCTGTACTTGCAGAAGGAATGTAGAGATGAAAATAAATGTGTAACAGCATGTGCAGAGAGAACAGCTCCTTACACTTGTCATTCATAAACCTCCTGCAGAACTCCTGAAACGTTCCTCTGTAGCTCATGGTCCTTAGGGAGCGGTGAAACTGGTAATAAGACACCACTAGGTCTTTGGGGTTGCGAGCCATGTATATTACCTATGACAAGGGAGAAAACAAATCATCTTATTGAAGGCTTTACCCCCTTTCCAGTTTCTCAAAGCACTTAAAACAACTGCTGCCAATATAGTTAAATAAACATGATTTCATTTCATTTCTACCTTTGAATTGCCATTATGGAGGTCTGAAGGCAAAAACCGATACGGTAGGTGGCTTTTTATGAGGCGAGGAGACGTCAGTTCCTGAAATAAAGCAGACAAACATTTCTTATTGTGCATTAGCTTTTGGCACATCCTGAGCTGTCCTGAACTGTCATACTTGAAGTCCTTTACTGGACTGAGTCACATGCACAAATTCACTTCTTAAATTAAGAGTGGTCTGGGACTAGAAATCAGGTCAGGGAGTTACATCTGTTTTTTAAATATCAAAAGGCTGGATAATGTGTTGGGGTTTTTGTGGGGGTTTTTTTACACTCTTCTGTTTTCTAAGTACTTCCATTTGTGGGACCTTCTCAAGAACAGAGTGTAGTAGCTGAAGATTCTTAGTATCAAACTGACTTTGTTCTCAGTGATGCTTCCACTAAAATTCCTTGAAAAATACTAGAAGCTCTGAAAACTCTACCCTTAAATTGTTCACTTCAAAATTTTACTCTTGTAATTCATTTTATCCTCAGAATTAGGCCCAGACAATTCAAAGGTTTATCTGAGTATGTGAACATCTTTCAAACAAAATATTTTTTACAATTTGAGACAAAAACGTCTTATGACACAAAACATCTTCCAGTAATTAAAAACTGCGTAAGTCCATAATGGATCAAGTTGCTAGCACACAGTACAGATAAAAATGTGTAATCCTAAAATGAGCCTCTCCCTATTGCCACCGCTTATTTGCACCAAGGTAGCACTGAGGTCTCACTGGACTAGGCGTCACACTAGAAAAAGTAAAGCAACTTCTGACTCCTAAATACTCTCAGCCTAAGGTAGGTTGATGCTGCAGTTGTTATTAATCAAAAGGAGCCTGTACCAGCCTTAGCTAGCTCAGTTCAACAAGCACTGTAGCAGTTCTAGGATGGAGCCCAATATTTCACCTAATCATTCCAAGACATGCCTATATCAGAAGTAGTTAGAGCAATTACAAGATCACACTTACATGCCATGCCACTAGTCTCTGAGTGATTCTTTATAGTGTGGAAGTAATTTCATGCAAAATATTCCAAACTCCTCAAACTACACCTACAGAGTCTGTAGTTTCACAGATCCTGGGTCTCTAAGGATCTAAATGTGTAAATCCAGAGTGGTGGCTTTACAGAACCACAGATCTCTGTATTTGTAGTTCATCTTTCACAAATTCAGGGAAGGGATCAAAGTGAATTTGCCTCAATTGGGCAGCTTCTGTTTATATAAGCAAGGGAGGCCTGCAACTTTCTTTCAGGAAACCCATTGCCAAGATATTTAGGACATGGAGAAATATCTCTTAGAGTGAAATAAAACTTAATAAAAGCAATTCTAAATTAACCTAATAATACTCTGAATCATTCCAACAAACTGAGCAAGTCTAGTGATGAAAAGGACAAGGACACAGGATGAAATGAAGTGATAAATATGGAACAGAGGAAAAAGACATCCAAATGCTGAAAGACTTTCTTTGCAATAAATTGTACCTTGATGATGTCCAGACCAGGCTGAGGGTACTCTAGGACTGGAAGTTGTTCATCTATATTCATTAGTCCAATCTCATCTGGATCAGCTCCCTGACTCACTAGATATACCACTTCCTGTAGCAAGCCTGTGCCTGCACAAACCAAACAATGAAAGAGAACAGATTGTATATTACAGTTCTTATCTAAACAGAAGCATACGAAGGGAGACCGAGACATAGAAATAATGATAACTTTTGTCCTTAACAGTCTGCTGTGAACTAAGTCTGTTTTAACTTAGTCCGTCTGCTCCCTTAGTTTTATTTTAAACACATTAAGATCTCCCTTCATGTAAAAGACCTGAGATTTTTCTTTGGTAATTATTTAAATACGTTTCTACCTGCCAATCATTTTACCTGTGAATTGGAAAGCATTTTTTTAAAGTTTCTGCACTGTAAATGTCAGCTAGACAAATATTGCTATTTCCATTTTAGAAATTAAAAAAATGAGACAAACAAAGATCATCCAAGTTCACAAATGCATTACTGGCTGTACTGGGAGACTGCCAGTGTTGTCTATTCTAAATTGCAGGCAATTCTACTGTTAGACAATGATTTGAGAGTCTATTTATACCTCCACGTTATGGACTGGATAAACCACTGAATGCACCAATGCGTAGCAAGTTAGTCATAAGCTTTAGAGGCCTCAGTTATGGACCTCTCTCCAATTTAAGCACATTTACAAAGCAATTATTAGATATTATAGCCCTAATGACTGCACTTTGGAAAATTAATAGGCATTCCAAACAGAAGTTTGAACAGGGAAACTACTTCAAATGACTTTACCTTCAGGCAGGTAGGAAACCTTCAAAACAGGCAAACAAAGGTTCAGAGCTATCTGACAGAGGCTTATGCAGAGAAAAGCACAGGCTTTTGCTGAGATGGAGGAACAGAAAGAGGAGAGAGAAAGCTAGCAGGGAAGGGACCCCACTGTTTATATGACACGCTGCATGAGCATGGGACATCCTGGATACTGCAACAGACTGACCAATTATTTAAAAGTTGTATGCAGTAAGAAAAATGAGACCAGGTTTTATTCTCACTCTTGTGTTGCCTAAAGGAACAAGTAATTGCTCAGAACTCTCTACAAAGCTCAAGCCTGCCTCAACATCCTCACTGTCCTTGGACAGATGAGCTGCAAACTCTGCTATGATGCCTTTCATTCCTGTTTAAACTTGAAAATGACTTGTAAGTTGCAAATAACTCGTAACAGTCACCAGTTAATTCATGTTAACTAGCATGACTGTACACACTAGCAGACACATTTTGTACAAATTCTGTATGTTGTTCCAACACTGGGAAAATCAGCAGAACATTATTCAGGTTTTTTAGTCAGAGCTAGAAGGAGTTAAAAAAACCTGATGTACTTTAGAGGCTGGTTAGAATGAACACAGTCTGGATCAATGGGGAAGAACATAGGTCTCCAAGAACTGCTTTGGAGAGTAAGTGCTTTAAGATTCCTCTGTTTCCTGACTGATTGGTGGGTAAATTAAAATGGCTTGGAAAAAAACCCAACTTTTACATTATCATCACATACAGAGACAGCTGTCACAGACAACTTAATACACACTTACTCTTAAGGCTGTTCACTCTGCATTTTTAAGTCCAAGCATATATTTTATGCATTAAAATTAACATACATATGGTACTTCAGTATCAGTCCTTGTGACTCTGAATAGCATAACCCTTGTTTCTCATTAAATATTTATTCTGACAGGAGACACCCTGGTTCTCCATAATTTATTTCTACATTTCCAATTCTGCCTGCAAAGAAAAATGCTATTATAGCAACCTTGTTCCATGAAAGGAAAAGCAATAACTGCACGGGGATAAACAACACCACCAGGACTTTCTAATTTTTCATTACTCAGCTGCTCTCTAGGCCAAAAGAAGCAATCTCCACTGTGCCTCTGAATACAGGAGGGCTGCAGAGATGAGGGAGAACTAGGCTGAAACTTCAGGACAGCAGCATGTTACCTACCACTCTAAATAAAATCCATCACATAGGTGGGAGGTGAGGGTCAGAGAGCACAGCCCCCACGGCTTTATCTAGTTCTGCTCAGACCCACAGCCATGTGCTAGACTTGGCTTAATTGCCAGCAGATCCACGAAGCACTGCAGATGGGAAATGACATATTAATATAAAAAGGCTCTGATTCAGAAGGAAGTGGGCATTTGGAAGGTCAGAAATCACCTTCTAAATGTGCTTCCATCAACACCAGTGGAAGACTAATGCTGGGCACATGGCAGGTTCTCAAAGCAGAAAATTAAAAATCTCCATCAAATACAGGTTCTTTGAAACAGTGCTTTAAATCTGTGCACCTCAGTGCTAATTGGTACCATGCATATACACAAATTTCCGTAGTTATGTATGTAGTGCTGCACATATTCCAGCATCCTATTCCAATTCACACAGCAAACAGTATTTCTGCAGTATCTCTTCCACAAAGGAGAGGACTGCAAGCTGACAGTCTAGATGTCTGGCTTCTGGCCAGCCAGCAGGTTCAAATTTCTCCACCTTACATCTGCAGTAGGACCACGGATCCTGAATTATCCCACCCATGACCTCGGTGCCAGTTTTCACTTTTTTCACACACTATATTAGCCTGACTTTTTTCCACATTAGCACTCATGTGACTCTGTTTAGGATTTTCAGGGTCTTCATGCAAATGAAAACTAGAGATTTAACTCCTGAGGGATCTGTGATTTTTTAACTTGCCACCCTTAATCAATTATAATTTATCCCACAAACACATTCCCATAAGCCTCATATAAAAAACTACCATCAGCCTAATCTCCTGTTTCTGAAAAAAAACCCTAAACCACCACATGCTTATTTGTTTAAAAAGAAGAAAAAGACAAATAGCTAAAAGCTTCTATATAAATAGATATGTATAACCTCCTCACATGTCTATTAGGATTAAAACCAACTCAAGTTAAATTGCAGATATCAGAGCTGAATGTCCTTTTGGTTTAGAAATTATGGCTTAACCTAGCAACAGACACATGGCAGCCCAAATTCTGGACCTAGCTGCTCCAGGAAGATTTTCTAGCCCCTGGGAACACCAGCTGACTGGAAAACCAAACAAACTGGGGTATCATACCTATGCATGTTATGAGAGGCCCAAGCTTACACAGGGGCTAGCAGAAATTATTACATTTGCCACTATGGGAGGTGAATGTGAGTCTCCTGCTGTAGTCCCCAATTTCCTGTTTGTGTATAGCATACAGAAATAGGCCATTTGAACCAACGGATGTCTGTGGAGATGTGCAAGAACCACCATTTTATGGGTGGAAACTAGAGAAAATTGCTGAAATTTCCAAAGGAGATTATAGGAATAATCTCTGATAATCCCAGTCTATCACAAAACTTGGCCAGACTTAAGTGCCATAGAGACTTTTAGTAAAAGGGACAATGATGCGACTTGTTGGAGAGAAGAAAAAGATGAAGGAAGCCTAAAAAAAAAAGAAAAAAAATAGTGCAGAACTTACCTTTACACTCCCTAGATTTCTGGGCTGATTTACTGCTGCTTGAGGGTTATTCACTTTTTAAGTGAAAGTAAAGGAGTAGGTCACTGAGTGGAAAAACTGGCATGTATGCATATGAAGCCAAGGTTTTTCTTGGAGACAATCAGTGGATCTTGTGCATGTCTAGTATTTTACATTATTTTATCCTTGTATTGCTGAATGTATGCATGTGATGTGCATGCCTCACCTGGGATGGTACAGGAAGCATAAACAGTCACTGACAACCAGGATTAATCTGTCAGCCTTTACGTGTGAGGCACCAGATGCAACATTTGTAATTACC
Organism: Mesitornis unicolor; assembly: GCF_000695765.1. Taxonomy (NCBI): domain Eukaryota; kingdom Metazoa; phylum Chordata; class Aves; order Mesitornithiformes; family Mesitornithidae; genus Mesitornis; species Mesitornis unicolor. The sequence continues at coordinate 65,188 of NW_010201569.1, forward strand.
CTGCAATTCCACCCTTCCTTCTTCCAGCTGCAGCAGATTTACATTTCATCCTGGGGAAAGACTGCCAGCCCTGCTGGCATATGCAGGTCATATTTGCCAAGACAGATGTGAAATTCATTTACGTTTACTCAGCTCCAACTAAAATGGAGCCAGTCAGCATCTGAGGAACTTCAGTGCACTGTACCTGAGAAATGCTCTTCCCTGACAAGCTCTTCTGTTATGTCAATACAACACCTCAGGACAAAACAGAGTGTTCCCGTTTATCACACAGAATCTGGAAAGGGATGGGATGGGAAACAGCAGCTACTGCCAAAATTTGCAGATTTTTAGGAGAGCTTTTTAAATTATCTGTGGCCCTGCATCTCTACTCTGTATAAGAGCACGTACAAAAGCAGCCCAGTGACAGCAGTTTGGAATTACACTAGTTGGGCGGTACTGTCCTTTTTGTGATGCCTAACGATACACAGAAATCAGGACTCATTAAGAATCCTATCACCCCTACAGCAGCCCCTGTGATGAACGAGAACTCTTCATTTGTACCCTTTTTCGTGGGCAATGCCTCAGCACTGATAGCAAAGTCAGTTTGTGGTCATACTGCCTCTGCTTATCAGTAAGGGTAGCTGCTGCTGCAGCAACCAGAGAGCATAGCAAGATAGCCAAAACCTGGAAACATCACAGCTACTCCCTTCTGTTTCTATGCATTAAATGCCTTTTGACATCAAATTTAGTCTCTGTAGGAGAGAGAAATATTCTTTAGTGTATATATTCCCTGGCTCCTCTCACTGCTTTCTTGGCCACTGGCACACTTCTATGCAGCCACTGAATCTCACAGATTCAATTCAAAGTGAAATGGCAGATATAAACCCATAACATTTCCTGTGAAATTTCGCTTCCCTACATAGTTTCTAATGTAGTTAATTTCAACTTTCTCCCCTCTGTATTACCTACATATGAGAAAAACCTGCAGGTCAAGGATGCAAAGGTCTTTGGTACACTCCTTTTATTTGCCCCTTGTTTGGAAACCACATGGAAAAAGAAAATAAAGAAATACTAATGTTAGTATTAACAGCCTTCTAGCACTCCCAAATAGTTGCACTTTGCTTGATCTACCAGTGTTTGATCAAGTTTCAGTTAATACAATGCAACAGACCCATTATGACTCATATTTTTTTTATAGCACTGGTAGCTGTAAGTGCTCATTAAAAATGAGGGCTGCTAAAGCTGTCAGATTGGCCTAGCAAGTGCTGTAAAGTGATTCTCCACATAGTTTGTCTAATTGCCTGCAAGCTCATTCCCCTTTCACCAAGTTCAGTGTGTTTCTGCAGGTACGAGTGACAGATTCATCTACACCCTATAATAGTGGAGGGAAAATCAGATTTTTCCACTGGAAGAAAACAATTTCCAAAACATAAAAAACATCTCCTCTTGAGATCTGTATGTTCTAGTTCTCCTACGTCTTGGAATTCCAACTGGCTTAAGAATGAGATCTTAATTACCAAGTTTAATAATAAAAATAATGTATACATCTTTCCAATTCTTCTGTTTCTAGATAAGACTTGTGATTTAGAATAAAAGCTGAAATAGTGATGTTATATTGCCAATATTTTTGACTGCCCAATTAAATATGTATTGGAGGGTCTGATTTTCAGAAAGGTCTGAATACTCATCCTCGAAGACTAATGCCCCTTGTACATGGCCTAAATGCCCCTAAGTTCAATAGTGACCAGCCAAGGGAGTCTGTGAAACACCGGGAAACTGAATCCAGATCTTCTGAAACTGATGGCAACAGCTTAACTAAGATTGGATTTAAAGCAAGGGTTAACCGCATACTTTCCAGTAACATTCAGTAAGCATTTTCTTGACTTCTTAGACCTATTAACAAGTTTATTTTTTTCTGATACAGCTCCTGACTTTTAAAACATAGGCTACATTCTGCTTGTCTTTCACTAGACTTACATCAGAGAACACAGAAATGGGTACATTAGGCCTGACCTGTGTTTTGAATGTTTTTCACCAGAGGCTATAAACAGCAAACTATGAAAAACATATTCTATTTGTGACTAAAATGTACTTTCTATCTGGTAAAAAAGCTGCCACTGAAGTGTTTGCACACGTGTATTGTCTGTAGAATTATTGGTGCTACATATAATACAGTATCCTAAAGCACTGCTTTAATAAATTGGTTGCAAAACAGTGTTATTTTTGGGTAATGCATTAGTACTATTTTTAAAAAATGGCCTGAGTCCTATTTCTCCCTTGCATTAGCACACTAACTACTCAACAGAGGACAGGATGGAAAGTGCCGAATTGACCACAGTGCATCTCAGACCAGGCACCAACTGTTGCGGCGTCTCCACTTCCATTCCACAAGGCAGGTGACACAGTACGCTTCACACCTAACCCTGACAGAAGCAGCTCGGAAAGAAAGGTCTACTGACACTTTTGAGCATGCTGGATCCTCATGCTGGAGCAACACTAGTAAAAACACACCAGGGCCTGTTCTCAGGGAGGACATGTGGGACAGCTGAACCCCCCAACCCCCCCCCCCAGATCACTTTTCCAAAGCAAGGCAGCTTCATCCATAGGTTTCTAGGAAGAGCCCCTGGCTCCAGCTATCTCCCATACCATGCTGGGAACACACTGTTTGGGGAAGAAAGGAAACAGCATGGGTGACAGCCTGTCAGAGCCCCTGCGATTACACCAGAAAACTCTTGTTTGCTAGTGTAGCCATGGTGAAGCAGTTAACTGGATTGTCTATGTTGCATACTTTAGACTTTATAAAACCAGAAGAAAAATAGCTCAGGTCACATACTCCTCAACTATTGCATCTAACCCATGGCTACCCCAGTATGTTCCAGCAGAGGTCCACCAGGCCTCTTGCTGAGGACAGCTGGGGCAAAAAGCATTTCTTTTCTATCCCTCCTAATAAGCCACAACATCCTCACATGCACTGCAGCAAGGAGTGGGTAAGTGATGCTCTAACAGCCCTAATAACTATGAGTCAGGTCCACAAATTGCTCAAGATCTAGGGCTCAAAAACAAGATACCTGTTTGATTTTATATGCCTTGTGATTGATGAATCACAATTTGTGTCTTCATGCTTGTATCCACATCCATGATTTCATCGTATCTAGGTGTCCCAGATTTTGCTACAAGTTCTTCACTGACAGCTGATACCAGTTGGTAGCTGATACTCCCCTTGAATATCTGATACCAATAAGAAGCATTTTACTCTTCTCTTTAAGCCTTAGCTGGGTTGGTAAAATATGTCTGTGTCTATGGATGCTCATCATGTCTGCACCAGATGTCATCACCAATGGAGCAGTTTGTGTGAAGTTACCTCAATTCACTTAAAATTAAATCAGCCAAATTAGCTTAAGGAGTTTCTACTTTTGGCATCAACTCACCTAGCAAATTTTGCCTAGGACAAACTAGAATGCATTCACACAAAATGCTCTGTGGGTGGTTCTTTATGTGAAATGACAAACAGCAGGCTAAGGACACTAACATCCTTCACAAGCACAGATCCTTTTAAAAGAGAACATCTACCCATACCCTTAGATTATTTCTCTCCTTCAGTTTCTATTCACCAAACATGCTCCCATGGTATAAGAAAGCACACCACCTATCAAGCTAAAACAAAAAAGAAAAACAAAAATTACAGTATAATATGTAAGGAACATTAAAATAACAGATAAGCCTGCGTGCTCCCTTACCAAATGTCTGGCAGAATGACATCTCTTTTCATCTTTCCCATGGTCTACCAGGTCTAAAGTCATTCAGTTATGTTCCTTCTCCAGGCCCTTCCCTTTGATGAACATCCTCATGAACCAATTCAGAGACACCATGCTTTTCATGACAACACTGCGAGCATGTAGGATCACCCAGTCATGCCAATAGGTTGGCCAACAGGACAATAATTCACGGGGGGAAAGTACTTTTATTGGCTAATACATGCTACAGGGCAGAGTCTGTCTTAAACATCTGAAAATTATCTGGCAAACTTTGGTCATGTAAACTAAGAATGGTACTTCCTCACTGCGATGGGCAAAAGGTGTATAAGCAAATTTTCAAATCTCACCTCCTCTCTGGAGCATACATAAAAAGGTACCTGCCCTTAACCCAACCTCACCTCCTTTGTATCATGCCCTCCTGCTTCCTCTGGCAGCCCTATTCTCCCAGCCTTTTAAAGCCTATATCAAAAACATGCCTGAACTGCATCATACATTACCCCAGCAGGAGCTCACTATATCTCCAACAGAAAGTCCCCCCACTGTGTCTAACTCCCCTTATTTTTCATGCAGGTGACACAAAAACTGTACCAAGGATAACAATGCAGAGAAGAGCTCTGCTGTAATGACAAGTCATTGTTTTATAAAATCGCTCTCAAGGACTTCATTATGTTGAAGAGAAGCTCAGAGTTACCCACAGTGCCACTGATTTCTTGGATGATATCACTTTCTGTGTCCTGTTCTATGGAGTCGTAATACGGTTCGTGGCTAAATGCAGAGCCTTGGAGTGAGCTTTGCTGATTGAAATAGGATCAGAAGGCAGGAGACAATAGGGCACCTGAATTAGAAACCTGTGTGGAGGTAGTTCTCATACTCTTTGCTGGAAACATGTTTCTCTCCCCATATGGTAAGCTTATTTCAGAGGATGACTGTCACTAATCAAAATGTAGTTCTATGCCTCAGTTTCAAACTCTTCCAGGAAAATTGTCAGGCAAAACGTGCCTACACATTAATGTGCATTTGCATATATTAGGTGGTTAAATTGCAAAAAGGCAGTACACCAATAGTATAATGTGAAACCACTGTAGATCAAAGTTATGCATGAAAACAAGAAAAGCAGCACATTTTTGTCTCAGAATTTCAGGAAACACTGTTTATCCTCTATGCACAAAACTGTGCAGTGTGTTTAGTCAGCTATTGGTTGTCTAAGGCCAGAGAGTAAAGCATTTTTGTCTCAAACCCCCCCACAAATTATAGCTGCCCTAAGCAAACCCATTCTTTACAAGGTACCTATGCCCCCACTTGTATTTAGCATACAGTCATTCTCTCTGTCTGCTGAACTGCAGTCTTAGGCAAACTATAGCCATTTCTATTCTACTTCTACTGCTGCTCTTTAGAATTAGAAATTGAAATAGGTCTAATTGGGAGTATAAAAGGGGATCAGCCAATCTGTGTCAATATGGGTTTTCTCTGTATTGCAGAAAAATCCTTGAAGAGAAGACAATTTTTGATAGAAAGCACTAGTGATCCAGTAGGAGCACTGACACTGATCATTATTAATGTGCAATTCAGCTATACGTGCACAGGGAAATCCAATTTTAGCAGTGCCTGTAGCTGTTCTGTGCCACTTTGGCAACCCTGATCAGCAGTAAACAGGCTTTCAGCTGGGTAGTTAACCTGGGTGTATGATTGCCTTGCATCAACAGGACACTGCAAAGCAGCCAGCATACTGCCAAATCTGGACTGCTGCATGTATAGCCAGCGTGTGTATTGTGATCTCAGCTCACCTGCTTCATGCTTTCTCATTTTTTTGGCTTAGATGAATTTATTACTCATGCAGTGAATGCAGTGAGGGGCTAATTCAGCACCACTGTCTTATCCCATATGGTGATCTAATGTCATTATACATCATCTGCAACTCACAGCCTTATAACAGATGATGGCCTTCACATCCTGCACTATAAAGAGCAGGTGGGTAAAAGCATATGAAATCAGCTTGCATTTTTTAGATTACAGGTGGATTTTGGCATTTAGTGACAAAAATCTCTCCTCAGTTGTTTCTCCAGTGCTCTTCCTGTTACTTTTTATCCTTTACTATCTCAGCCACTGCCTTAGACTTAACTAGTTAAACCTCCCCTTACACACTTGCAGCCCTGTGACATGCTTCCTTCCCAATGTTCCTCAGTATCCCTTCACTTCCCTAACAGTGGCTTTTCTAAGCCTATAGTCCAATTTGGTTGTGATGCTCTAATGATGGACCATTTCCTCTGCTGAGTTGTCTTGTCTGCCTGCACACACAGCAAAACACTTCTCTAGTTTCTGAATCTGCAATATTATTACAGGACTAACACATGACATAAATGGTTTATTTCTTTTGTAAGAGTCTGTAAAATACTTTGGTATACAGAACCATAATTACTTCAGCTCTTGTGGTCTATCTTCCTGGATTCTCCAAGGTGTTACAAAAACTCTGAACAGGGTCAAAGTGCTAAGATGCTGGGTGCTTCACATTATTAACCCTCTGTTCATTGCTCCCTCCCACTGAGAAGGAAGAACGCATTCCTACATACTAGAATTATTATGTGCTCAGCTTTAATAACTACATGCTTAATTCAGTATCAGAGCCATAATTTGCTAGTTTCCATAAAAGTATAGATGGTAGGTGACACCCTTTGTCCAAGAGAATTTTTTGTCTTTATACATGAAAAATTCTGGTGGAGAAGAAATATATTGACACGTCTCCAGTGCAAAATGTGGACAGAAAGATTATATGATTTATCCAAGGTCACAGAATCTCTAGTCAGAGTCAAATCAGATGCTCAGTGTACCAAACCTTGCATCACTTCTAAAACAGCATTGATGAGACAATACAGGGGGTAGTTCCTTCCCCTCAGCATAAAGTGTAAGAATCCCTATTGTACCCAACAAGAGTTAAGTCTCCATTTAATAAAAGACTGCAATGAAAAATTATGTGTGCTTAATCTAATCCAGTCCAATGTTCGAGCACTCTGCTTCTTTTCATTAGTACCTTCACTACAAAAGACGAACATTAACATGAAATGAGAATGACTGGCTATTGGGTGGGGCTGATTTACATAATTTTCTAATTCTTTAGTCTTTGAGGTCATTATTATCTAACCCAGTCAACAGTGATTTCACAAATCCAGAATACACTTTTTACACAGGGTAAAACCTTTTTTCCTTTCCCTCCCTGAGCCTGCTTTCAAAAAACAAGTTGCTTGAGTTTTGCACTACTTCACAGCAGGGAAGCAATTATGCTACATTTGCAAAAGACCCAGAGAAACATATTAGGTAGCTGGAGAATTTTTCCTCTTCTGAACCATTTGTTCTGTCTCTAGTAACATCTCTTCCCTGGTTTGATAAAAGGCTCATGAGAGAAACACTGCTAGTTAGATAACAAAATCATGCTTTCCTTAACAACAGATTTTTCTTCTCCACCTTTATTTCCTGTTTGAGGCACATAAGGACCTATTCAATTCTACTCCCACTGAAATCAAGTCAAATGCATCAGTGGCAAACTTAATATTGTCTTTGATTCCTTATTATTTGGCGGTTTTATTTATCATTTCTTTGCCTAGCAGTATTTAAGACTGAGTCAATACCAGAAGGTATTTTGAGCTATAGATAAATAAAATGAAAGACAGACCCATTTCAAATGGGCTTTCTGCACCTGAGTGGTCCTCAATGGAGTGAGTTTAAGCAGCAGCGTATTTACTCTTCTAATTGGTGGAAGGAACACGACTTCAGTCACCAAAAGCATGAAATCAGATTCAAATACGGACCCTGTACATCAGTCCCTGAAAGACAGCTCACAAAACATATCTACATCACTCAGTGCAGTTTGCTGTTCCCTTTGTTTGCGTAAGAAGTCCATTCTTTCTGGCCAGTTGGTATGAGAACTGATCCACATTCATGTTGCATTAAAAAAACAGAATGGTACCTGAGCTTTATTATAAATTACTTAAAATAGAGAAATCAAGTAATTGATGTTATTGTTAAAAAAAAAGTTAAATACTAAATTCTGATTTTAAAGACATTAACTAATTTGTTAATTTACATTCATGAAACTAACAGAGGCTTCCTATTGTTCCATGTCACAAGGAAGAGCTTGTAATTGTGCATAATAACAGAGGTCAATGGAAAAGAAACCCAAATGCATTTTGTGTAAAAATCTCTTGATTTTTAAGCCAGCCTCATGATTTCTTGAGGCATGCCTCTGGGCCAGTGACATTTGCATTCATTCTTTAAATGAAAATGGATTAAGCTCAAGGCACCAAAATCCTCCAAGGAGAACAGGACTATAAATCCGAAATAGTAGAATCTAGCTCTTCTGCACCTGCAAAACTGTTGTTACAAAAGAACACCAGCAAAACTCTTGGGAGGAGTTCCATGTGAGAAACCTGGAAATTAAGGCGAGTCAAGGAATTTAACACAGAAACAGCTGTGTGGATGCTCATGTTCCCTGAGGAGCCTTAGCAACAATGGTGTATGTCCATCTCAGACTTGGCATGACCAGGGTAAGCCTCTGCAATCCACTGCAGCTGCCTCACGTCTGTGTCTGACAGCTCCCAGCCTAGAAACTCCCACAGTTTGGGCACATCCTTGGGCAACCTTTCAGTCTGATTCTTCTCTCATTTATGACTGCACAAATCAGGACTGACTGCCAGCACTGTACGACCTATGCATATCTGGGTAGGTGGCAAGAACTGGATTCTTTATGATTAGGCTTATCAGTCTGTCACATCACGTAGAGGCTACCAGTACACGTTAGCCAGTTAGGCAGCAAGCCAGGGCACCCAAAACGTACAATTTACCAAGCCATAACTGCAGTATGCCTACAGGCAGGTAACAGAGGACACTAGCACAGTGATTCCCTGCCATAATACTCAATTGATGTAGCTCTGTCACCTACTCAGTGATTGCTATGTCAGATAACAGCAGACATGTTAGCTGGTGAGTTAGATGTCCACAGACCGCAGGACGCCCCTGAAAGCATAGGTCATGTGCAGCCATGTAATCTTAGTAAGCAATAATACTTTTTATATTGAATAATAAGGCTGTTATTTTGCAGTACAATAATGCTGAAAGAACCAGAAACTAACCTTGCCGGTAAATATAACATCCCGGCCAAGAAATTTTTATAGTCTGAGGAAAATGTGGAGGGTAGGATTGCACAAGAAACAAAGCAAGATTTCACAAAAGGCACAGTCATTTGATACATTTTCTTTATGGTGTATTTCTTAAATCAAGATAGTTTGCCAGTATGTTTTTATAACATGGTCTCATAGACAGCTAAGACTGATTGGAAGGTGCAGATGAAGAAACAAGAGGCCAGAGATAAGAAATCCTTAAACCATTTTCACAGACAAAGAAAAACTACATGTGTCTACATCCCCAATGGTTCAAGCCTCCCTTTGCCTGAAGTGTAATAACTTCTGAGTGCTAAATTTGAATCAAAGAATATTTTAGATGTTGATGAGCAGAAGTCTATCAATTTTACTGGAGAATCATAAAACAAAAAAGTGGGGTTTACATTGTACCCTCTGCATCTGGTTCACAGCCCAGCAGCTGTGACTGCCAGTGCCGTGATGGTCAATGGATCACACAACTGTTTTCCAACAAGAGAGGAAAACCCTGTGGCACAGTGTCCCTGGCACGAAAAGGGGATTATAGTTAGCAGGGATTACAGTACCAGGGAAATGGGCCATGGAAGAATGCAGACAGAGCTCCCGAGATGTGGCAGAGAAAGGGGAAGGAGAGAGCCATGAACAGAGCTCCACCCATCAGACAGGGAAAGGACAAGGGCATACTGGTGTCCCAGCAAAAGGAGGTGCTGGATGCAGGAGTGCTGGAAATAGAAAACAAAAAAGTGGCATGCACACAGTGGGAGAGGCACACAGAAAACCCACAATGCATGCAATGTACTTTACCAACAGACACATTGAGAAGCATGACCTTCTTCTGTACATATAGAATCTTTTAAGCAAATAAAATAATGGACAACTCAATTTAACTTTCTTTGGTTGATTTCATACAACACCATAGGTTAAAGAATCTGAAAGAGGAGAATCCAATGGATGTACACACAGGAAAACTGTCCTTGAACTGGTCTGCAAATTCACTGTTGGCACTTCAAAGGCCTAGAGTCAGCCATCATATTCTCTACAAGCTAATGGATAGTTATAAAAATCCAGTGCTGCAAGGAAAACTCAAAATGCTATTTATTAAAACAAACAAACAAAAAACACCAAAACAAAACCCCTCTAGACAGGTAAAGGCCATATCCAGCACTTGGTGTTCTGACCTGTTGCCTGGCACTAAATGCAAGAATTCTGGACTTGAAGCTGATGTTTGCCCAAAACCTGACATTTTCCCACACAGAAGTCCAGAAAATTATTTGGCAAAATAATCAACATGGGAGAGACAGCTTCATTATTAATGTAAATAGCTCACTTTCTCAAATTACCAATTTTGCAAAAGGCATTAATTTGTGGGCTTTGAACCAAGAATGCAAAATGCACATTCATTTACAAGATGGCATTAAGAGAGCTATTGCACACCACTTACGAGACAAATGGACAGATCATGTACAGGTAGGGGTTAGCATCTTTAGGCACAGCAATATACTAAGTGAGCCTGGACTCAATACTATACTTTAAGGACTGATTTAATTCCACTGAAATAATTGACCTTAACAGACATCTAATCTAGCTCTTGGCATGGCGATGGAGGGAATACCACAAAAGAATCTGCTCATTCATTAATCCTGTAGTTTAAGTTCACAGAGAAGAGTTTTAATTTTCAAGTAGGGTACGAAAAGCCCACAGTGTAACAGGGCTCAAGGAAAACCATGACAAAGGCACAGCGTTTCCTATGAACATTGCATCTATATCTTATCTCTGAAGCAATCTGTTGCATGAGCATACCATAGAGAATGGTATTATATTTTACACTGGTGGGTACTATAAATCTCAGTTCCATTCAGCCTGACCATTTCATACTACAAAGTTACAGGAAAGATGAAACTTGTGACTTCATTTCTTCATGTGCAGGAGCACACCTGATTTTAAATTATGCATCAGGATAAAAAGGTTTTATGTAATTACAGTTCTACTATATATATGCATAAGCATATATGCACATTCACATATTTACATGTCTATGTGAGTCTCTGGGTTTCAGCTATAAGCTTCTCCTAGTCCAGCAGCTCCCAAAAGCTGTTACCATTGATTGGACACAGGTGTTAAGAATAATTAAAGATATAAGAAGTATCATTAGTTAGGCATCCATCAGTGAAAAATCACATTAAAGCAGATTCATTTTCCATTAGGCTTATTACATTGTTCCCAGTAAGGCCACTGGTACATTCAATTTTCTACCGTTATTGGACCAGCTTTTTCTTGGGTCACTCCCAATTTACCAATATCTGTAACTATTCCCAAGCACCACCTCCATTTTACATGTTCAGAGCTGTATCATCTAGACTTGCAGAGTATAATGCCTTCAAAATGGCATACATACCACTTCATCAGTCTCCACGATTATTGAAGCAGTCCGGACCCTATATGCCACTTGTGTATTTTCTTTGCCAGATAAACCAACATATGGCCAACAACCACTGATGGAGCCTTCTGCTACTAGATTGTAGCATAGGGCTCAGTAAGAGCTAGAAGCTCTGGCCTCTCGCACATCTAGCAGAAGGGCTTGTTTGTGTGTTTTCCACAGTTTGAGCAGATGGAGAGCTGGTAAAACACTGAAGAAAACTGATTTCCTTAGGAACAACAAAAAGTTTACCATTTAACCTATTTGACATTGGAGCATTTTTCCTGTCCTAAAATCCTGTTGTCAAAAATATTCTTGAATTTTGTTCAAATGTAATTTATTAACAGAAACTAGATAAGTGGTCCCAACCACGTTTTACCTTTAAAGATAACCAAAAAAGGCAAGAATTTCACCCCAAATAATTCTATTTTGTAGATGAAATCTGTTTTGTAATTTACTTTTTTGATTACAGCAACACTGTGAAAATTCTGATTAGCTCCAGTAAACAGAAAAATCTTTGTCAATGATACTGAGAGACAGGAATATGTAGTTAAGGTAACACAGAGGAGCTTGGGGTTCTGGATTCAATATCTGGCTTTGCTGTAGACTTCCTCCATGACCTTGGCTAAATCAGTGGAAACCATATTAGGGCAGCCTAATTTCTACTGACATACCTGTCCATAGCCAGCAGACCCTTTGATAACTGATTCAGAAGCCCTAAATAAGGCACTGAGCTGTAAGCCTGAGAGGATCAGCTGACAAAGCAAGTTTGAGGGGTCTTAGCAGACTTCAGGCCACTTAAAAGGTGGAGCTTGCAGATATTATTAATGTGCCTATTCCCATGACAAGGACATCAGATTCCCCAAGACCTAAGTATTCTCTTTCCTGGCAAGTAAAATACTATGGCACCTATTTTGATCTCAAGGCTGCTCGTCCAGGTCCTATACACAACATTGCACCTTCAGTTTTGGTGCCCCAGTTCTCAATCTGCCTTCTTCCTTCCTTCTTCCACAGTGATTGTGAGTAAATCCTCTTGTGATCAGCACTGCTACTAATGTTGTAAGTGGACAGCTCCCTGTCACTGGTCTCAGCTGAGGCCCCAAGAGACTGAATATGATGTTGCTATACTCATAAAGTAACAGCAAATTAAATATGATTATGCAAGCCAGCTTTCCACAGCCAACTGTACACCCATCAAAACTAAGCTATTGCCAGCTGATGTATTACTTAGACTATGCCCGGCTGCTGGAAGCAGAGGTTAGCTGAGGATATTTAATGATCCACCAATATGAAGTTGGGGTTTGATACTAACACAGGCAGTCTGTAAAAGCAGATTTGCAAAACTGAAATGTTAAAACTGAAAGAGTTAAACAGTGTTCTTGCTGTATGCTATAAATCTTTAAGAAAACAGTTTAAAAGAACAATAAAGATGCAGCTGTCTGCTCCCAATCCTAGTAATTTGGGCAGGCAGCCATCCATCTACACACTATCCCTTATATAATGTGTGCATCTGTAAAGCTCTAGCCAGTCTTTAACAGCATCATTAGTAATGAAATACCAAAAAAAAAGTGAAGACAAGTATTTGAGAGTGCTTGAGAAATGATAACATAACAGATGCTGCATTGTAGAAAACACATGTATGCTTGAAGCTACACACCCAGAAATTGAAAGATGTTAGCCATTCATACAACAAACAATGAAATAAGTTAGAAACCTATGATCCTGAAACATCATTTTACAAGGACATTCACAGAGCTAACATCTGTTATCTCCAGTGGACTTTGAATTTTCTAGAAAGATACAATCTTATTGCCAGGAAAAAAGTCACTTAAGAGAGACTCTCCATCCCCCTTCACTTTAGGTTTTATCAGGTGGGTTACAAAGCTACCATATTGTCTGCCTCTTTGCAGGCAGCATTTTATCCATGTTAATTTTTGCTTGGGAATGAGAGGATAAGAAATCAAGAAACAGGATATTAAAAAGCAGACACCCGTATGGTATGAAACAGCCAAAGGATGCATTTACTGGAGAAACACACACTGATACTGCTAACGGGAGTTATTTCTGGTAACTCAGGCAGCGCAGCGAGAATGTACTTTGAGCACATGTTCTCCCCGAACGATCTGGGCAGCCGCCTCGGAAGCACAATAAGGCAGGGTCTGTGGAGCAGACAGCAAACCTGTACATCACACACGCACCATACACACAAATCTGCACACACGCTATATATACTCCTGCTTTTCCACACCTAGGCTGAGCAAGATCTCCCTTGCCTTGCAGCAGCATCTTTACCCCAGAGCAGTTCAGCTGGCAAGCACCGGGACCACCAAGGCGAGGAGCACCAGCAGCGTGCTCGTATTTAAAGCTGGTGGGTACTCCCCAAGGGCAGGGAGGTGCATGCTCCACCCGAGGCGGGCAGTCCCCTCAGCTCTGCGGTGCTTCAGGGACGGCCGGCTTGAAGGGCAGCCCCGCTCCGCACACGCGTGTGGCGGCCGGGCGCAGGCCT